>NW_028147869.1:0-59087 GCF_008360975.1 Lichenostomus cassidix
GAGACAAACCCTGTCATTGCTTTGATTTCACAGAATAATCCCAGACTGGGGAGAAAAGCAGCAATTTTGTCAGAATGGATTGAGATCACCAGTGGTTCCTCCCTGGTTGCTCCAGATCAAATCCCTGGTGAAGTCAATCCATCCCAATCCACTGAACCTGCAGAATACAAATCAAAATCACACTCAGCAGTTCCAGCTGGAAGTAAAAATGAGACATTCCAGTGTCAGTTGGATGAATAAATTACAATTTATCTTCTTTTTCTCTTCTTTCTGCCCCTTCCTGTCTCAGGGATGATGATGTTTTGTTTGTCTGTGAAGGGGAGCCTTTCATTGGTAAGTCTGTAAATCTTATATTTAACCTTTTATTTAACGCATAGTATATTTTAATATAAAGCTAAGATTTTATTTTGTGATGTTTTCAGAAGGGAATTCTTTCCCTAGGGAATTAACTAAAGAATATTCACCATTTTCCCAATAATTGCTGTGTTTTTTCCCTGCAGATCCTCAGACTGATAGCAGAGCTCAGGAGGAGCTGACAGGGTCCCACACAGACTGGCTGACTCTCAATGTGGGAGGAAGATATTTCACCACCACCCGGTAAAAATGGCCTTCAAAACCTCCAAAATCTTCATTTCAGCAAAGCAGAAACACTGTAAAAAATAACTTCCTGTGGAGTATTGACTTGTGCAGCTTTCCCTGTCTTTGCCAGCAGAGTTTTGCAAGAAATTAATTCTTAAACATTTCCGGATGAAGTGAAAATAAAATTGTTCTGCTCTTGGTTTTTCAGGAGCACTTTGGTTAACAAAGAACCTGACAGTATGTTGGCCCACATGTTCAAAGACAAAGGTGAGTATGTTGAGATCAACTTAATTATTTTAAAGTAATTAATTAGCAAAGTAGGCAAAAGGCTCTGTCAGGCTGAGACTCTTGTTCAGAAACTAAAATAAGCAAAGTATGTTAAAATACCAAAGCAGAACAGGAATTATTTTTTAATAACTGTTTATTTCTTCATGTTCACCACCTCATCACCTAATGCTGATCATCTCACAAACTGCAAATACAACTCCCATCCATTGTTAGTGTTTTGGGTCCTTTTTTTTGTTTGTTTCTTTATTTGATTTTAGGTTCTCATTGCTGCATCCTGCTCACTTTTGGCAGCAGAGCCAATGAGCAAAACTCTGCAGCCTTGGGGAGACAATCAGCCTAAAATCTTAGTGCTGCTTTTATCTAGCCATGATTGCTTTGTGTGTGATAATAAACTGAGTTATTCAGAGCAGCAATAAATTAATTTCAAGCTCATTTTTCCCCCCCACTCCTCTTCTCCTTCCTCCTCTCTCCAAACGACCCTTCCAAATGGCATATTTGCCATCCCAGTCCCCTTTTTAACAAAAACACCCTAAAAACTGAAACAAATACTCTTCTATCACTACAAAAAAAGTAATTCTATATATATATATGTTGTGGAAACAGATGCTTGGGGGAATAAGCAAGATCCTAGAGGAGCTTTCCTCATTGACCGCAGTCCCGAGTATTTTGAGCCCATTTTGAACTATTTACGTCACGGACAGCTCATTGTAAATGATGGCATTAATTTGCTAGGTAGGTACTACCTGTCTGACATTCCTCAATTCTTCCTCCTCACAATGAAAGCTTTGCCCTCAGGTAGGGCAAGAGGGAGCTTTGTGCTTCTCCTCGTGGTTGGGAGTTTTTCCTTTGGATTTGTTCATTTGGTGGATTTGTTCTCAGCGGTGCTGGCTTTAATGAGGATGGGCTGCTTGTTTCTCTTTAATTGTAATAATTTTTAATGCTCCACACTGGATTGATAATTGGAATTCTGGAGTTGATCTCTTTCACTCAGTGCTGCTGGTGGAAATGTCATGTCTGAGTTTTTTTTTTTCCCTTTTAGCCGCAAGCAAACCTTTCCTCTCTCCCCAGTTCCCTCCAGTTTAATGGGTGTGGTTGTTCTCCAGTTAGGGGAGAGAAGGGTGGGTTGGGAATTCCCTGGAATAACCAGCTCTGCTCTGCTTGTAGGGGTTTTGGAAGAAGCCAGGTTTTTTGGGATTGACTCCCTCATCGAACACCTGGAAATCGCTATCAAGGTACTTTGCTCTGTGACACCTTGCTCTCTGTAATCCTGCTTTTCTTCCTGAATTTTTTCCTGAATTTGGGATTTATTGCTCTCCCTGGCCAACCTCTCCCCCCAGAACTCCCAGCCAGCCGAGGATCACTCTCCCATCTCCCGCAAGGAGTTTGTGAGATTCCTGCTGGCAACACCCACCAAGTCTGAGCTGCGCTGCCAGGTGAGCAACTCACCCTTGTCTGTCCAAAAAACTCCAGGAATTCTTTCCTTTCATCCAATTCTTTCCAATTTCATCCAGCCCTGCCCTCTGAGAGGTTCAAACCACAGCCTGCTTTAAGGGAAAATCCAAATCTTGAGAGCTTTGCATTGATGTTTCATGGGTGTTATAGAATAAATGTGATGTAATAGAATAAATAATGATAATAGAGGAAATGATCTGGGGGGTGGATGTTTGTAAAGAATCATGCAATGGTTGGGGTTGGAAGAGACCCTAAGGATCATTTAGATCAAATTTATTTTGGGCAACACCTTCCACTGTCCCAGGGTGCTCCAGCCTGGCCTTGGACACTGCCAGGGATCCACAGCTTCTCTGGGAATTCCATCCCAGCCCTTCCCACCCTCCCAGGGAGGAATTCCTTCCCAAAATCCCACCTAACCCTGATCTCTAAATCTCTTACCCCCTCTCCTGTCACTCTCTGTCCATATAAAAATTCTCCCATTTCTGTCAGCCCTTCAAGGCACTATGATTTCAATCCCATCTGCTTATCTGTATATTTTAACACACACAGCCACCTTTTCTTTGTGCCCAGACCTCCCCTTCCCTCCTGTAACCATTTTTTGGGGACATTCCTTGGCTTTTCCAGGGTCTGAATTTCAGTGGGGCCGACCTTTCCCGCCTGGATCTTCGCTACATCAACTTCAAGATGGCAAACCTGAGCCGCTGCAACCTGGCCCATGCCAACCTGTGCTGTGCCAACCTGGAGAGAGCTGACCTCTCTGGATCCGTGCTGGATGTAAGGCTGTAACCTCTGCAGCTGTGCCAAAAAACAGGGGTTGGAACAAAAAAAAAAAATCACAATTTCCCGGTGTTTTCTGGGATTGTTCCATTTGCAGTGTTTCCTCACAATGATGGGGATTCACTTACAAGGCAGAATTGAAATCCACCTTCTGCTGGTTTGGGGTGTTTATCTTCTCCCCCTGGTGACTCACATCCTGTCTCTGCAGTGTGCAAACCTGCAGGGGGTGAAGATGTTGTGTTCCAACGCCGAGGGAGCATCCCTGAAAGGCTGCAACTTCGAAGATCCATCAGGCCTTAAAGCCAATCTGGAAGGTAAGGAAGTTTTGAGAATTTGGGAAATTTTTCTGTGGCAAAAATTCAGCTTTGCTCATCCAACCCATGGGGAAAAACCCACAACTCTGGGCTGATTCTGCCCCAAATCACCATCAAATTCCCAGTTCTGCCTCCACCTCTCCCAGTTTCCTCTGAGGAAGCCTCACCTGGAGCATCTGGGGCTGCTTTTCCCCCAAAACTGTGGGTGTTTTGCAGGTGCCAACCTGAAGGGGGTGGACATGGAGGGCAGTCAGATGACAGGGATCAACCTGCGGGTGGCAACGCTGAAAAACGCCAAATTGAAGAATTGCAACCTCAGAGGAGCCACTCTGGCAGGGACTGACCTGGAGGTGAGCTAGGGCTCATTTGATACTCTAATAGAAATAAAATTTATGGGATTGCTGGCTTTGGGGTGGATGGAGTTGGATGGAGTTAAGGTAAATGGAGTTAAGGTTCTGAGTGAAGTTCTGGGTGCATTCAGTTAACATTTCTTTTCCTCTCCCCCTGCAGAATTGTGATCTGTCAGGCTGTGACCTCCAAGAAGCCAACCTGAGAGGCTCCAACGTGAAAGGAGCCATCTTTGAGGAGATGCTGACACCCCTGCACATGTCCCAGAGTGTCAGATAGAGGCCAAAACCCTCTGCAGAGGAAGGAATCCAAACATCCATCGTGACTTTCTTCACCTCCTCCCCTTCCTGAGTTCCACTCATGGTTTTTAGCCACCTTACATTTGCAGTAGTGCCTAGGTAAACTCTTTTTGGATCACTTTTGGGGAGGGAAATCGTTGTTTCAGAGGTGCCAACAGAGAGTTTGGCCCTCTGGGAGCAGAGTGAGGAAGTGTGGCTGCTTTGGGGTGGGGAGGATTCAACGGTTTAGCTGTTCAGCATTGCCTCACTTTGGAACGCATTTTAATTTATAAAGCACAATATATGCAATTATATTTATGAAATCTGTAGCTGCAGGATGGATAGAAAATGTTATTCCTGTACAGTAGCAACCAGGTTCAGGTTTACAGGTGAATTTCTGTGCTCGTGGCAGGGGTGCAACATCCCCAGCTCAGAAATTAGATATCTTTAATTAATCCTCTCCAAACGAGTGTGGAGCTGCACTGTCAATCACAGCTGGGGAGAAAGAAAAAAATATCCTGGTTTTTTCCACCTTTTGTGGGGAATTGAGTGCAGAGAGGAAAAGTCCAGAGCTGCCACCAAAGCAGAGAGAAGCAGAGAGACCCAAACTCCAGCCTCCCCTCGTGGCCTCAGCAGGTGAATCAATCACTCCCTGCTTCCCCTCCTTGTTCTATGCAAATCCTCCCTGAAACCATCATCCTTTTCCCCTGCTGGATCTCCAGGGGGCTGGGGAAGCTCTCCCTGCCTCCCTCACCTGTGCAGAGAGCTGGTTTTGGGGTGAGCAGAGAGCTCTCAGCACCCCTGGCTGTGGGGAAGGAGCTGCTTTTCCCTGCAGGATCCGTGGAGTTGTCAGCTCACCTTTAGTTCACACACAATCAAAAAAGCACAGCGAGAAACGATACCAAAAAACACAAAAAAAAAAAAGAAAAAAACAGGGAAAAAAGGTGCAGCAAGAACTTACCTCAGATGCTTAAACCACCCCAAAGTTTCCAACTCACCTTGAATCTAGGGAAATCAAGCTGTTACTGTAGAAAATCAGCAGGAGGAACGAGAGCCAGTGGATCCCAGCTGGGATTGCAGAGGAATCCACAGTTCTCTGGGGGTTGATTCTCCCTCGCAGTGCAATTTCCTGTCCTCCAGTCTCCTCGTCTCAAGTCGTTGTTACAAAAAATGCTGCTTTGCCACCAGCCTGGGAGGATCTGAGCTGCTTTGGGATCAGGGAATGATGTTTTTTTTTGGGGGGGAATTGCAGATTCTCCCTCCTTTCCAAGTCGGTTTGACTCAGGAGTGTGAGGTGAACTTGCAGGGCTCGGAATCCCAGAGCCAAAATTGGGATTATTTCCCTCAGATCCCTCTGGGACAGCACTAAATCCTTGGAAAAACGGCCTGGAGATTCCAGGGAAATATTCCAGTGTGATTTCAGAGTCCTCACAGCTTTCAGTGGGAACGTTGTCCGTTGCAAGTAGAAGATTCCTAGGGCTAGAGAAACAAATGAATTATTTTTCTTTATCGTATTTTGTAGCCGGCAGAAGTAAAACTATTGTATGGAGCAAAAAAAAAAAAAAAAAAGAAATATATCTATATATATATCTATATATATCTATATATCTATTTTCATAATCACTGTGTATAAAACCTCTTGGAACTTTCACTGAAGCACTATGGAATAATCACAGCATGTGGCACCATCCCTCACAGCTGGATTTTCGGTACCTCTTTTGCCAGGACAGAGCTTTTGCAAGAGCCCCGTGCAGAATTTGCAGGGCTCAGCTTAATTTAAGTTGCATTAATAAAAAAAAGTGTGGAAGAGAAAAGCGGCTTGGTTGTCTTCATTTGAGTTGAAATCCCAAATCTTAACCTGGATTGTGTGGGAAGAGCAAGGTTTTGTTTGGTTTTAAGCATTAAAAAAAAGCAGATTTACCTGGGGGGTTCCTGCAGTGGTTCTGATCTGTTAATTGGGAGAATTGGCATGGAATTTTTTGGATTTGGATCTCCAAAACTTCTCAGCTTTGTTGGCCCCACCCTCCAGGTTTGCTTAATAAAATACTATATATTCATTAATAAAATACAATTAATATTTGCTTAATAAAATATTCTGGAGGCAGAATAATCAGAGAATATCCTGAGCTGGAAGGAACTCAAGGACAATAAAAACCCAATTCCTGTGGGAGAATTTTCTCCAGAAAAAAATGGAGAAAAAGTTGTTTAAAGCTGCTCAGGACAGACTCATCAAACCCACCTAAAACTGCTTAACGAGCTGCAATTATTGGGCAAAACCCTCTTTATAAACATCCAACCCAAATCTCCTTTCACCTTTAAATAACCCTAATTTTTCATCAGGGAAGGCAGGGAAATCCCTGTGCCCACGCCTGAGGAACAGGAACATTTCTCCCCCTGATCCCAACTATTTTCACAGCTGGAGCAGTGAGTGGGAGGAGCATTTGGGGCAGGAAGAATGACTCTGCTAAGAGCCACTCAACCCTGGAATTATTTCCTTATTAAATTAACTTTGAATCCTTTAAAGCTCTGAGAGGTCATGGGAGATGCAGCAGAGGATGTTTGGAGAACAGGAAATATGAGATACTCAGGTGGCAGAAGGCAGAGGAGCTACCAGGGGGGTAAAAAAACTCCAAAAAATATCATTTCTGCAGTGAAAATCACCAAATCATATTTATTTAGGGGAATTTCTGCGTGAAAATCCAGTGGAATTGCACTGTGCAGTTGTCTGAGCACCAAAGGGTTGTTCCCTTCATGAAATAAATCAAGGATTGCCTGGATTGTGGATTCTCCATCCCTGGAAGTGCTGGATGGAGCTTGGAGCACCCTGGGATGGTGCAAAGTGGAAATAAATGAATTTAAAGTCCTTTCCAACCCAAACCATCCCAGGATTTTTCAAGCCTGAGCTCCTTTCCTCACCCATTTCATGCCCCAAACAAATTCCAACTCCCCCACCACCTTTCCCTGCAGAAACCAGACAAACTCCTGGATTTCCCAGCAGGATCAGCTTCACCCCAGCGTGGGATTTACAACCTCTTAAAAGCCAGCCTGCGACTTTTATGGCTCTTAGAGCAAAAGAGCTGAATTTAATTGCTTCTCTGGGGTGTTCCAATTATGGGCTTTGCTTGTGCTGCACAGGAGCACCAAACCTGCAGCCTGGGGGTGGAATTGGAGAAAATCTCCAGCTGGGAAGGGGTGGCTCTGGGGTATAAAAGTGAGGGGAGAGCAGTTTTCAGGAGATTTTCCGGAGGAGAAGAGCTGGAGTTACCCCAAACTCTCCCAGGCTGCAGGTAGGGTGCTGGAATGACATCCCACATTCCCTTTTTTACTCTCCTGGTGGGAAAAAACTTGGATCAGGAGAGGCTGGGAAGGGGAGATTTGAAAATCAGAGCAGGAAAAGCAGTTTAGACATCTGCCCAGCACCACCAGGGAGGGCAGCCTTTGAGGGCCAGACGTGCCTGGAACTCAGAAATCCTAATTTAGATCTTTCCCCAAATTTCTCAGGTATCCACTATTTATCTGGTGAGCTAATCCTCATTTGGAGAGGCTGCAAAACCCAGGCTGGAGGTGCAGAGCAGAGCTGGAACAGCTTCAGGCTGGCATTTTTGGGATGTGTCTGTGCAGAGCTGCAATTCCATCATTGTGGTTCTTTCCAGCTCAGGACATCCCACGATTCTGTGATCCAAAAATGCTGCATTTCCTTCATTCTCCAAAGCCTTTTTGACTAGAAATGTGCTTTTTTTCTCTCTCTCTCTCTCTCCAGGATGGAGAAGTCTTTATGACCAGAAATATGCTTTTTTTTTTCTCTCCCCAGGATGGAGAAGTCTTTATGACCAGAAATGTGATTTTTTTCTCTCTCTCTCTCCAGGATGGAGAAGCCTTTATGACCAGAAATGTGATTTTTTTCTCTCTCTCTCTCCAGGATGGAGAAGTCTTTATGACCAGAAATGTGCTTTTCTCTCTCTCTCTGCAGGATGGAGAAGTCTTTATGACCAGAAATGTGATTTTTTTTTCTCTCTCTCTCTCTTTCCAGGATGGAGAAGCCTTTATGACCAGAAATGTGCTTTTTTCCCTCTCTCTCTCCAGGATGGAGAAGTCTTTATGACCAGAAATGTGCTTTTTTCTCTCTCTGCAGGATGGAGAAGCCTTTTTGACCAGAAATGTGCTTTTTTCTCTCTCTCTGCAGGATGGAGAAGTCCAGGAGGCTCCTGGCCACTGTCCTGCTGGCTGTGCTGGCCGTGGGGATGTCCCTGGGCCAGCACTGGTCCTTTGGCCTCCAGCCAGGGGGGAAGAGGAGCCCCCAGGAGCTGCTGGGACCATTCCAGGAGGTGAGGCTGGGCTGGGAAACACCTCTGGATGGGAAAAATGCAGCCAAAAAGGGGATGGAGCTTCCCTCCAGAGCTGTCTGTGTCCCTCAAACACACCCAGAGCTGGGGAGAAACAGCAAAAAGGTGGTGCAGGAGTCACTTTGGGTGGAAAAATCCCATTTCCTGGAGGTTTTCTCACTTCCTTGTGCCATTTTTCCAACCCAGATTGCAAACGAAATGGAGAAATTAGGGGAGGTGGAGCAGAGGGAGTGCCCAGGCTGGGAGCAGAACTCCAGGATCAGGGAGCTGAAGGAAGCCATGGTGAGTAACGTGGGTTTGCTGTCATCACTGATAAATTGAAATAAAATACACCGAGGGAGGGGAAAAAGGTGGGGGAGAAAGAGGAATTAAAGTTTAATTCACTTGAGAAAGTCCTATGGAAAAATTTAAATAAAATACACGAGGGGAGGGGAAAAAAGGTGGAGAAGGAAGAGACAATTAAAGTTTAATTAATGTGAGGAAATATTATGGGAAAATGTAAAGGAAATACATAAGGGGACGGGGAAAAGGTGGAGAAGGAGGAGGAGGGATTAAAGTTTAGTTCACCTGAGGAAATCCTATGGGAAAATTGAAATAAAATACACCAGGGGAGGGAAGAAAGGTGGGGGAGAAAGAGGAATTAAAGTTTAATTCACTTGAGAAATTCCTATGGAAAAATTTAAATAAAATACACCAGGGGAGGAGAAAAAAGGTGGATGAGGAAGAGGGATTGAAGTTTAGTTCATGTGAGGAAATATTATGGGAAAATGTAAAGGAAATACATAAGGGGAGGGGAAAAGGTGGAGAAGGAGGAGGAGGGATCAAAGTTTAGTTCACCTGAGGAAATCCTATGGGAAAATTGAAATAAAATACACGAGGAGAGAGGAAAAAAGTGGGGGAGGAAGAGGAATTAAAGTTTAATTCACTTGAGAAAGTCCTATGGAAAAATTTAAAGGAAATACATGAGGGGAGGGGGAAAGGTGGAGAAGAAAGAGGGATTGAAGTTTAATTCATGTGAAGAAATATTATGGGAAAGAAGAAGGAGGAGGGATTAAAGTTTAGTTCACCTGAGGAAATAATACAGGAAAATTTAAACAAAATGCACGAGGGGAGGGGAAAAAGGTGGAGAAGGAGGAGGAGGGATTAAAGTTTAGTTCACCTGAGGAAATCCTATGGGAAAATTGAAATAAAATACACAAGGGGAGGAGAAAAAAGGTGGAGGAGGAGGAGGAGGGATTAAAGTTTAGTTCACCTGAGGAAATAATACAGGAAAATTTAAACAAAATGCACGAGGGGAAGGGAAAAAAGGTGGAGGAGGAAGAGGAGGACAAGGGGTTGAAGTTTAGGTCACTTGAAAAATACTGACTTTGCCCTCATCATGGAATTTTAGGATGGTTTGGGTTGGAAGGGAAATAAAATCCACCTCATCCCCAGGGCAGGGACATCCCAAGGTCATTGTCACCTGCACTGCTCCCTCCCTGTCCCCTCCAGCATTCCCAAATCCTCTGGGAAACTCCAGGATCAATCATTCCCACATAATCCTCTGGGCCACTCCAAGATATATCATTCCCAAATAATTCTCTGGGCTATTACAGGACAGGGATCCATCATTCCCAAATCCTCTGAGCAACTCCAGGATCCATCATTCCCAAATCCCTTTCTAGGCCACTCCAGGACAAGGATCCAGCATTCCCAAAACTTCCCTGAGCCACTCCAGGATCCATCATTCCCAAAACTTCCCTGAGCCACTCCAGGATCCAGCATTCCCAAATCCTCTGGGTCACTCCAGGATCCATCATTCCCAAATCCTCTGGGTCACTCCAGGATCCATCATTCCCAAATAATTCACTCCCAAATCCTCTTTGGGTCACTCCAGGATCCATCATTCCCAAATCCCTTTCTAGGCCACTCCAGGACAAGGATCCATCATTCCCAGATCCTCTGGGTCACTCCAGGATCTATCATTCTCAAATCCCTTTCTAGCCACTCCAGGATCCATCATTCCCAAATCCTCTTTGGGTCACTCCAGGATCCATCATTCCCAAATCCCTTTCTAGGCCACTCCAGAACAAGGATCCATCATTCCCAAATCCTCTGAGCCACTGCAGGCTCCAGCATTCCCAAATCCTCTGGGCTATTACAGGACAGGGATCCATCAATCCCAAATATTCCTCTGGGTCACTCCAGGATCCATCAATCCCAAATCCTCTGGGTCACTCCAGGATCCATCATTCCCAAATAATTCATTCCCAAATCCTCTTTGGGTCACTCCAGGATCCATCGTTCCCAAATCCCTTTCTAGGCCACTCCAGGATCCATCATTCCCAAATAATTCTCTGGGCCACTCCAGGACAAGGATCCATCATTCCCAAACCCTCTCTGAGCCACTCCAGGATCCATCAATCCCAAATAATTCTCTCAGCCACTCCAGGACAAGGATCCATCATTCCCAAGTAATCCTCTGGGTCACTTCAGAATCCATCATTCCCAAACCTTTTGGGCCACTCCAGAATCCATCATTCCCAAATCCCACTCCAGAATCCATCATTCCCAAATCCCACTCCAGGATCCACCATTCCCAAATCCCACTCCAGAATCCATCATTCCCAAATCCCACTCCAGAATCCATCATTCCCAAACCTTCCCTGGGCCACTCCAGCACAAGGATCCACCATTCCCTGGCTCCCCTTGGAACCATCATTCCCTTTTCCTCCCCAAATTCACCCCAAACCCATCCCTGCCCTCCCTCAGCTCCCCAAACCCCAAACCCCAAACCCCAAACCCACAGCTGCAGCCAGATGGGATGTGCTGCTCCACCTCCCCAGGCTGGCAATCCCATTTTCCATCAGATGTTCCCCAGCAGTGACAACACAACTGCCACCCCGCCAGCTCCCTCAGGAAAAAATGTGCTTTTCCATTAAGGCAGGCTGGAAAAGCCACCAGGTGACAGGGACAGATGGTCACCACTCCCCAGGAATGTCCCTGGGATGTCCCTGAGCTCCAACTCTCCATCCCTGCTGCAGGTTTGAAGGCAAATCCCAAAGCTCGGAGTGCTTAAAGCTTCTCCAGCCTCTCGCTGAGGAGCTCAGGAAATCAGAAATTCAGCCATGCAGAGCCTGAATTCTGCTGGAATTTCAGTTTTTATTATACCTGAATAAATGGGATTTTAGCTTGTCTTTAATCCAGGGCTGGGAAAAATCAGGAAATCAGGAATAGCCATGCAGAGCCTGAATTCTGCTGGAATTTCAGTTTTTATTATACCTGAATAAATGGGATTTTGGCTTGTCTTCAATCCAGGGCTGGGGAAAGCTCAAAAAATCAGGAATAGCCTGAATTCTGCTGGATTTTCATACAGGAATTACCTGAATAAATGGGATTTTAGCTTGTTTTCAATCCAGGAAATCAGGAATAGCCATGCAGAGCCTGAATTCCAATTAATTGTCAGGCAGGAATTACCTGAATAAATGGGATTTTAGCTTGTCTTTAATCCAGGGCTGGGGAAAGCTAATTAAATCAGGAATAGCCATGCAAAGCCTGAATTCCAATGGATTTTCATGCAGGAATTCCCTGAATAAATAGGATTTTAGCTTGTCTTTAATCCAGGGCTGGGAGAAGCTCAGAAAATCAGGAATAGCCTGAATTCTGCTGGATTTCCATGCAGGAATTACCTAAAGAAATTGGATTTTAGCTTCTCTTTAATCCAGGGCTGGGAAAAGCTAATTAAATCAGGAATAGCCTGAATTCTGCTGGATTTCCATGCAGGAATTACCTGAATAAATGGGATTTTAGCTTGTCTTTAATCCAGGGCTGGGAAAAATCAGGAAATCAGGAATAGCCATGCAGAACCTGAATTCTGCTGGATTTCCTGCAGAAATTACCTGAATAAATGGGATTTTAGCTTGTCTTCAATCCAGGGATGGGAAAAGCTAATTAAATCATGAATAGCCATGTAGAGCCTGAATTCTGCTGGATTGTCATACAGGAATTACCTGAATAAATGGGATTTTAGCTTGTCTTTAATGCTATTTGTACTGAACATGGATTGGAATTGTGGTTTGGGATTTCCAGCAGTTCTCCCTGCGCAGGGAAGAGCCAGCAGCAGTAATTTACTCTGTTTTTTATTATTAAAATAATATAATAATCATTAAAATAATTTTTTAATAATATATTACAATTATTTATTAATTTTTTTTTACTCCAAGAGGTGATGTTAGGCAGGAAAACACCTCAGAATAACGACCAGAATATTTGAAATATCCTGGGAATAAATATCATTTGAAATATATTTGAAATAAATATATTTGAAATGAATATATTTGAAATAAATATATTTGAGATGAATATATTTGAAATAAATATATTTGAAATGAATCCTTTCTGGCTGAAGGGAACTTGCAGAGCTGAACCAACCAAACCCCAGCAGCTTCTCATTTCCTCAGAAACTTCCCATTTTCTTGCTGCTTAACAATGAAACCCTTTTAATGGTTTGAACCATTAAACCCTTTTAATAAAAATTCACCATTAGTAAAAATTTACCATTGATAAACCATTTCAATAAAAAATTTACCATTAAAAAACCATTTCAATAAAAAAATTACCATTAATAAACCATTTCAATAAAAAAATTACCATTAATAAACCATTTCAATAAAATTTACCATTAATAAAAAATTTACCATTATTAAACCATTTCAATAAAAAAATTACCATTAATAAACCATTTCAATAAAAAATTTACCATTAATAAACCATTTCAATAAAAATTTACCATTAATAAACCATTTTAATTCTAATAAACCATTAATAAACCATTTTTATTCTACTAAAACCATTAATAAACCATTTTAATTCTAATAAACCATTAATAAACCATTTTAATTTTAATACCAGCTCCTCATTTCCTCAGAAACTTCCCATTTTCTTGCTGCTTAACAATGAAACCCTTTTAATGGTTTGAACCATTAAACCCTTTTAATAAAAAATTCACCATTAATAAAAAATTTACCATTAATAAACCATTTCAATAAAAAAATTACCATTAATAAACCATTTCAATAAAAAATTTACCATTAATAAAAAATTTTAATTCTAATAAACCATTAATAAACCATTTTAATTTTAATACCAGCTCCTCATTTCCTCAGAAATTTCCCATTTTCTTGCTGCTTAACAATTAAACCCTTTCAATGGTTTGAACCATTAAACCATTTCAATAAAAAAAATTACTATTAATAAAAAATTTACCATTAATAAACCATTTTTATTCTACTAAACCATTAATAAACCATTTTAATTCTAATAAACCATTAATAAACCATTTTAATTTTAATACCAGCTCCTCATTTCCTCAGAAATTTCCCATTTTCTTGCTGCTTAACAATTAAACCCTTTCAATGGTTTGAACCATGAAACCATTTAAATAAAAAATTTACCATTAATAAAAAATTTACCATTAATAAACCATTTCAATAAAAAATTTACCATTAATAAACCATTAATAAAAAAATTACCATTAATAAACCATTTCAATAAAAAATTACCATTAATAAACCATTTCAATAAAAAATTTACCATTAATAAACCATTTCAATAAAAAATTCACCATTAATAAAAAATTTACCATTAATAAACCATTTCAATAAAAAAATTACCATTAATAAAAAATTTACCATTAATAAAAAATTTACCATTAAAAAACCATTTCAATAAAAAATTTTACCATTAATAAACCATTTCAATAAAAAAATTACCATTAATAAACCATTTTAATTCTAATAAACCATTAATAAACCACTTTAATTTTAAAAAACCATTTTAATTTTAATAAACCATTTTAATTTTTAACAATAAAACCCACTCAGGTTTTTTCCATCCCCAGTTTTCTCACCAAACCACAGGAATATTAAACAGAGAAATAAGAGTGGCTGGAAATCTCCACCTTATGGGAAAAAAATCTGAATTTTCCTCCTCCTTTCCTGGGCAAGTTGGAGCACAAAATTCAGATTTTCTCTCCACCCAGAGCACCTCAGGGTTCAGCCCTGGGGGATTTCAGACAATTCAGGATGCAGAAAATTCCATCTTTAAAGGGATTTCTGCTCCTAAAAATGCAATTTTGCTTGCAGGAGAGGCTGGTGGAGGGAGAAGGAAGAAGAAAGAAGGTTTGAGCTCAAAGCCAAATGGGGCAGAGGTTCAAAATTCAAATAAATTCACTTTTTGTCGAAATAAATTCACTTTCTGTTAAAATAAATTCACTTTCTGCTGAAATAAATTCACTTGTTGTCGAAATAAATTCACTTGTTGTTCAAATAAATTCATTTTCTGTCGAAATAAATTCACTTTCTGCTGAAATAAATTCATTTTCTGCTGAAATGAATTCATTTTCTGTCGAAATAAATTCACTTTCTGCTGAAATAAATTCACTCTTTGTCGAAATAAATTCACTTTTTGTCGAAATAAATTCATTTTCTGCTGAAATAAATTCACTTTTTGCTGAAATAAATTCACTTGTTGTCAAAATAAATTCACTTTCTGTCGAAAAAAATTCATTTTCTGTCGAAATAAATTCACTTTCTGCTGAAAATAAAGTCACTTTCTGTCGAAATAAATTCACTTTCTGTTAAAATAAATTCACTTGTTGAAATAAATTCACTTTCTGTCGAAATAAATTCACTTTCTGCTGAAATAAATTCAATTTCTGTTGAAATAAATTCACTTTTTGTTGAAATAAATTCACTTGTTGTTGAAATAAATTCATTTTCTGCTGAAATAAATTCACTTTCTGTCGAAATAAATTCACTTTCTGTTGAAATAAATTCACTTTCTGTCGAAATAAATTCACTTTCTGTCGAAATAAATTCACTTTCTGTTGAAATAAATTCACTTTCTGTCGAAATAAATTCACTTTCTGTTGAAATAAATTCACTTTCTGTCGAAATAAATTCACTTTCTGTTGAAATAAATTCACTTGTGGTTGAAATAAATTCACTTTCTGCTGAAATAAATTCACTTTCTGTTGAAATAAATTCATTTGTTGTTGAAATAAATTCACTTTCTGTTGAAATAAATTCACTTTCTGCTGAAATTAATTCACTTTCTGTTAAAATAAATTCATTTTCTGTCGAAATAAATTCATTTTCTGTTAAAATAAATTCACTTGTCGAAATAAATTCACTTTCTGTTGAAATAAATTCATTTTCTGTGTAAATAAATTCACTTTCTGCTGAAATAAATTCACTTGTTGTCAAAATAAATTCACTTTCTGTCGAAATAAATTCACTTTCTGTTGAAATAAATTCATTTTCTGTTGAAATAAATTCACTTTCTGTTGAAATAAATTCACTTTCTGTCGAAATAAATTCACTTTCTGTCGAAATAAATTCACTTTTTGTTGAAATAAATTCACTTTTTGTCAAAATAAATTCACTTTCTGTCGAAATAAATTCACTTTTTGTCGAAATAAATTCACTTTCTGGTAAAATAAATTCACTTTCTGTCGAAATAAATTCATTTGTTGTCGAAATAAATTCATTTTCTGTTGAAATAAATTCACTTTCTGTTGAAATAAATTCATTTTCTGTCAAAATAAATTCACTTTCTGTCAAAATAAATTCACTTTCTGCTGAAATAAATTCATTTTCTGTCGAAATAAATTCACTTTCTGTTGAAATAAATTCACTTGTTGAAATATTGTTGAAAATTTTGATAAAATTTTTTAAATAATTTAAAAATTTTGATAAATTTTTTTTAATAATTTGAAATTTTGATAAAAATTTTAATCAAAAAATAAACTCACTTTTGGGAATGAACTCCTCCCCATCCCTCAGTAGTCAAGAGAAGAAGAAAACAGCAAGAAAACTTTGATAAAAATCATTTTAAATTTCGATAATTTTTTAAAAAAATAATTTTAAAATGTTGATAAAATTTATTTAAAATAATTTTAAAATGTTGATAAAATTTTTAAAATAATCTAAAAATTTTGATAAAATTTTTTTAATAATTTAAAATTTTGATATTTTTAAAATAATTTAAAAATTTTGATAAATTTTTTAAATAATTTAAAAATTTTGATAAAATTTTTAATAATTTAAAATTTTGATAAACATATTTATCAAAAACTAAAACTCACTTTTGGAATGAACTTCTCCCCATCCCTCAGCAGTCAAGAAAGAGAAGAAGAAAACAGCAAGAGAACTTTGATAAAAATCATTTTAAACTTCGATAATTTTTAAAAAAAATAATTTAAAAATGTTGATAAATTTTTTAAAAATAATTTTAAAATTTTGATAAAATTTTTTAAAAAATAATTTAAAATGTTGATAAAATTTTTAAATCATTTTAAAATGTTGATAAAATTTTAAAATAATTTAAAAATTTTAATAATTTTTTAAAATTTTTGATAATTTTTTTAATAATTTGAAATTTTGATAAAAATTTTTATCAAAAAATAAACTCCCTTTGGGAATGAACTCCTCCCATCCCTCAGCAGTCAAGAGGAGAAGAAAACAGCAAGAAAACTTTGATAAAAATCATTTTAAATTTCGATAATTTTTTAAAAAATAATTTCAAAATGTTGGTAAAATTTTTAAAAATAATTTAAAAATTTTGATAAAATTTTTTAAAAAATAATTTTAAATGTTGATAAAATTTTTTAAATCATTTTAAAATGTTGATAAAATTTTTAAAATAATTTAAAAATTTTAATAATTTTTTTAAATTTTTGATAATTTTTTTTAATAATTTGAAATTTTGATAAAAATTTTAATCAAAAAATAAAACTCAATTTTGGAATGAACTTCTCCCCATCCCTCAGCAGGAAAGAAAGAAGAAAACAGCAAGAGAACTTTGATAAAAATCATTTTAAACTTCGATAATTTTTTAAAAAATAATTTTAAAATGTTGATAAAATTTTAAAATAATCTAAAAATTTTGATAATTTTTTAATAATTTGAAATTTTGATAAAAACTTTTATCAAAAAATAAAACTCACTTTTGGAATGAACTTCTCCCCATCCCTCAGCAGTCAAAAGAAGAAGAAAACAGCAAGAAAACTTTGATAAAAATCATTTTAAATTTCGATAATTTTTTTTAAAAAATAATTTTAAAATGATAAAATTTTAAAATAATTTAAAAATTTTGATAAAATTTTTAGAAATAATTTAAAAATGTTGATAAAATTTTTTAATCATTTTAAAATGATAAAATTTTAAAATAATTTAAAAATTTTGATAATTTTTTTTTAAATTTTTGATAATTTTTTTAATAATTTGAAATTTTGATAAAATTTTTATCAAAAAAATAAACTCCCTTTGGGAATGAACTCCTCCCCATCCCTCAGCAGTCAGTGGAAGAAAAACTTTCAATCCTCTTTTATTTTTTCAGTCATAAAAATTCCATTTATTTGACAAATGTATTTACAAACTTGACAGAGGTCAGTGGGCTTTAGGAAACCTGTTGGATTTTATACAATTTGCTTTCCAGAATTAATAAATCATTTTATAATGTGGGATTTCCCCAGGGAGATGCAGAATTCCTTCCCCAGAGCTTTAAATGGAAAGTGGATTTTTTACTGATTCAGTTGCAGAGGAGTGGAAAAAAGAGGGGAAAATGGAATAAAATAAAAGAAAATAAAATAAAATAAAATTAAACCAAAATAAAAATTAAAACAAAATAAAATAAAATAAAATCAAAATAAAATAAAAATAAAATAAAATAAAATAAAATAAACCAAAATAAAATAAAATAAAACAAAAATAAAATAAAATAAAAATAAAAATAAAATAAAAAAAAAAAAAACTAAAACAAAATAAAATAAAAATAAACCAAAATAAAATAATTAAACCAAAATAAAAAAAAATAAAAATTAAAACAAAATAAAAATTAAACCAAAATAAAATAAAATTAAAAAATAAAATAAAATAAACCAAAATAAAATAAAAATAAAATAAAATAAAATAAAAATTAAAACAAAATAAAATAAAATTAAACCAAAATAAACAAAAAATAAACCAAAATAAAATAAAATAAAATAAAACCAAAATAAAATAAAAATAAAACAAAATAAAATAAAATTAAACCAAAATAAAATAAAAGAAAAATAAAACAAAATAAAATAAAAAATAAATAAAAATTAAAATAAAATAAAATAAAATAAGGATT
Organism: Lichenostomus cassidix; assembly: GCF_008360975.1. Taxonomy (NCBI): domain Eukaryota; kingdom Metazoa; phylum Chordata; class Aves; order Passeriformes; family Meliphagidae; genus Lichenostomus; species Lichenostomus cassidix. The sequence goes on from NW_028147869.1 coordinate 18,535, forward strand.
TGCAGCCTGCAAAAGCTTTGCAATGAAAGCACCAATCCAGCATCCCACAACACCCCAAAATTGGTGCCACAAAACCCAAATCCTCCTGAATTCACACCAAACACATCCCAGGCTTTATGATGATTAAACCTTTACAACACCACAGTGAGGAAAAAATTAATATAATTCATCTGGAGCTGCTGAGGCATTTCCACCTCTGCCTAAAACCACAAACCAGCACCAAAAAATTACAATTTTTTTGAATTTTGAAAAAAAATTTAATCTCCTTTAAGTACCCCAAAAGGTGCTTTAATTCATATTCAGAGAGAGCAGAATCAACCCTAAAAATCACATTTTTTGTCTGTTTTTTTCCTCCCCTGTTGCACTCCTTGGGAAAGCTAACTCTGATCCAGAGCTTTTTTCTCTGGGTTTGGGGAGAAATCCAAATTTCTCATCAGAGAATTCGGTCTTTAGCAGTAAAAATTAGCTAAAATTCATCATTAAAAATAAAAATAATCAAAATAAGAGTAGCAGAAATGAGTCAGGAATGTTTTCACTCTATATATATATATATATTTAAAGCACTCCTTGGAAAAGCTAACTCTGATCCAGAGCTTTTTTCTCTGGGTTTGGGGAGAAATCCAAATTTCTCACCAGAGAATTTGGTCTGCAAATCTTTTAGCAATAAAAATCAGCTCAAAATTCGTCATTAAAAATAAAAATAATCGAAAGAAGAGTAGCAGAAATGAGTCAGGAATGTTTTCACTCTCTATATATATATATAAAATCAGTTAAATTACAGTTTTTAAAGTTATTATTTCCATTTACAACGCTAAACAATAAATAAGGAGAGGAAAAATCTGCGGCTTTGTCGCTGCAAATCTAACTTTTTTTTGGGGAATTTCTGGGATGTAGATTTCCCAAAAAATCCCCTCTGAACATCCATCCTGGAGTTCCCTCCCTGGAATTTCTGTCTTTTCCTAACCCAAAAATCCACTGAGGTGGATTAGAGTTTGAAAGGAATTTATCACAGCAGGACAAATTTTAATTAAAAGCTTCAGGAAAAAATAAAAATAAAAAATCAAGTGTTGAGAACATTTCTGTGAAGGAAAAAAAATCAAATCTTCAAAGAGATGAAATTTCACAGTAGCTTTGAGCAGCTTGGCTTGGAGATGGGAGTGGGTAGTTTAATTGTATTTTAATAGTGATTTTAGTTTTGATTTGATTCAAAAATTTTATTTTAATAGTAATTTTAATTTTAATTTGATTCGAAATTGAGTGTTTGATCAGTTTGTTTTGAGGTTTATTCCAAAGGAATTGGTTTGATTCAGAGTGGGTATTTTAATTTTCAGATTTGATTCAAAACAGAGTGTTTGATCAGTTTGTTTGGAGATTTATTCAAGATGAATTGGGTAGGAATTGGTTTGATTCAGAGTGGGTATTTTAATTTTGAGATGTGGGTATTTTAATTTTCAGATTTGATTCAAAACTGAGTGTTTGATCAGTTTGTTTTGAGATTTATTCAAAATTAATTGGGTAAAATTGGTTTGATTCAGAGTGGGTATTTTAATTTTGAGATGTGGGTATTTTAATTTTGAGATTTGATTCGAAACTGAGTGTTTATTCAGTTTGTTTGGAGATTTATTCAAAATTAATTGGGTAGGAATTCAGAGTGGGAATTTTAACTTTGAGATTTGATTCAAAACGGAGTGTTTGTTCAGTTTGTTTGGAGATTTATTCAAAATTAATTGGGTGGAAATTGGTTTGATTCAGAGTGAGTATTTTAACTTTGAGATTTGATTCAAAACTGTTTGTTCAGTTTGTTTTGAGATTTATTCAAAATGAATTGGGTAGGAATTCAGAGTGGGTATTTTAATTTTCAGATTTGATTCAAAACTGAGTGATCAGTCTATTTTGAGATTTATTCAAAATTAATTGGGTAAAATTGGTTTGATTCAGAGTGAGTATTTTAATTCTGAGATTTGATTCAAAACTGAGTGTTTGATCAGTTAGTTTTGAGATTTATTCAAGATGAATTGGGTAGGAATTCAGAGTGGGTATTTTAATTTTCAGATTTGATTCAAAACTGACTGTTTGATCAGTTTGTTTTGAGATTTATTTGAAAGGAATTGGGTAGGAATTGGTTTGATTCAGAGTGAGTATTTTAATTTTGAGATGTGGGTATTTTAATTTTCAGATTTGATTCAAAACTGAGTGTTTGTTCAGTTTGTTTTGAGGTTTATTCAAAATTAATTGGGTAAAATTGGTTTGGTTCAGAGTGAGTATTTTAATTTGGAGATTTGATTCAAAACTGAGTGTTTGATCAGTTAGTTTTGAGGTTTATTCCAAAGGAATTGGGTAGGAATTGGTTTGATTCAGAGTGAGTATTTTAATTTTGAGATGTGGGTATTTTAACTTTGAGATTTGATTCTAAACTGAGTGTTTGATCAGTTTGTTTTGAGATTTAATCAAAATTAATTGGGTAAAATTGGTTTGATTCAGAGTGGGTATTTTAATTTTGAGATTTGATTCAAAACTGAGTGTTTGATCAGTTTGTTTGGAGATTTATTGAAGATGAATTGGGTAGAAATTGTTTTGATTCAGAGTGAGTATTTTAATTTTGAGATTTGATTTAAAACTGAGCGTTTGTTTTGAGATTTATTTGAAAGGAATTGGTTTGGTTCAGAGTGAGTATTTTAACTTTGAGATTTGATTCAAAACTGAGTGTTCAGTTTGTTTTGATATTTATTCAAAATTAATTGGGTAGGAATTGGTTTGATTCAGAGTGAGTATTTTAATTTTCAGTTTTGATTCAAAACTGAGTGTTTGATCAGTTTGTTTTGAGATTTATTCAAAATTAATTGGGTGGAAATTGGTTTGAATTGTGCTGTGCAGAGATCATCACTCTGGCCTGTCCCACTCCCAATTTTGAGCCTTTCAGTTAAAAACACATCAGAGACATTTCCAAAAACACCTAACGAGCCTGAAAAGGTTATTCTGGTTTCAAAAACCAAATAGAAACACCTGAAATTGTCTCTGAAAATTAAATCTCACAACCTGAACCAGGCAGAAAACAGAGAAAACCCTTAAAAAAAATCAGTGTTCTGGTGGGATTTCCACTGAGATTGGGAATTAATTCCACTTAATTAAAACCAGCCAAACGCCCTGTTCTTCCTCAAACACTTCAATGCCCAATGGCCTCGAAAAATCTGACATTTGGATGATTTTTTTTTTCCCCTAAAATTGGCCCAAAGCCCTGAATCATTCAGGCACAGAACAGAAATTCCCATTTTGCACCTCTGAGCCAACCATGCCAAATCTGATCAGCCAAAACCCTCAGGTAAGAGATGCACACACCCATTTGGGGACAGTTTGCCAAAAAAAGGAGAAGTGGGACAGATTTACAGATTCTAGAATAAATTAATGCTGAGAGGGGAAAAAATGGAACCAAATTTAGAGCTTTTTCTGGCCAATTTGTCAATGAAAATGCCCAAAATACCTTGGGAAGGGAAATCTGCAATTCCTCTGCTCCCAGTCTGGAGGATTTCCATCCCAGAATCCAACTGGAAAATTCAGGAAAAACCTGAATTTGTGAGCAGCAAACCCAGGGGAGGTTGGAGGAACCTGCCCAGGTGAGAGGAGAAGTTTCAAGGCAGAAAAAAAAGCTGCAAATTCCAATTATTCTCCCCCCTGGCAGCTGCACCATCCAAGAAAGGAGAGGAAGGAATAATTAACCTTAAATGCCAAGGATTTTGGTCAAAAACTTGGCAAAAAATGCAGCCAGAGCCAAATCTCCACGAGTTAAAGAGCAAAAAGGTCATTAAAGAGAGAAAAGGTCATTAAAGAGAGAAAAGGTCATTAAAGAGCAAAAAGGTCATTAAAGATTGGCTGAAAAATTCTTCCCAAGAAGAATTCCCACCTCCTCCTGTGAGATTTTTTTGCAGGTTTCCCTTCTCCAGGAAAAACCTGGATGCACCAGGTCCATCCAGTGTGTTAAGGTTGTTAAAGGAGAACAAAAATGTTGGAAAAAAGGACTCCAAAGCCACTTAGGACTGGAAAAAAGGACTGCAAAGTCACTTAGGACTGGAAAAAAGGACTCCAAAGTCACTTAGGACTGGCAAAAAGGACTCCAAAGTCACTTAGGACTGGAAAAAAAGGACTCCAAAGTCACTTAGGACTGGAAAAAATGACTCCAAAGTCACTTAGGACTGGAAAAAAGGACTCCAAAGTCACTTAGGACTGGAAAAAATGACTCCAAAGCCACTTAGGACTGGAAAAAAGGGACTCCAAAGTCACTTAGAACTGGAAAAAAGGACTCCAAAGCCACTTAGGACTGGAAAAAAGGACTCCAAAGCCACTTAGGACTGGAAAAAGGGACTCCAAAGTCACTTAGAACTGGAAAAAAGGACTCCAAAGTCACTTAGAACCAAAACCCCAAACCTGCCAGGCAAAGCATTCCCTGATTTCCCCGAGGAGTGAAATCCAAGCTGCTCAGAGCATCACCCAGGATTGGGATTAGGGATTGGGAAAGGCAGGGAATGAACCATGGGATGAACCTCAGACCTCATCCTGCAGCCAAATTCACACCCCAGATGGAAAGTTTTGTCAAGGAGAAGTTTTGGAGAGCTGAGAGCAGAAAATTGCCTGAGCAGCAGCAACACCAGCAGGAGGGAGAGAGGAGAGGAAATGGAGAGACAAGAAAACCCTGAGGTTTTCCAGTCAAGCAGTGTCTGTGTGCAAAAACACAGCGAGGAGCTGACACATCCCCCTGAGCCCCAGAGAGGGGAAAAAGCTGGCCAGGAAAATTCCCAAGATTTCCCTGGAGGAGGAGACAGCTGGAAGTGTGTGCAGCACTGAGGGTTGGGATGGATGGGATGTGACTGCAGTGTCACCTCCAAACCCGAGCTGATGGCAGTCTGGGGGGACTCTGGGAGGAGGAAAATCTGTCTGCAGCTCCTGGAGTCACGCTGGTGTCAAAAAAATTGGGAAGAGCAGAGGGAAAGGACAGCTTCAGTCTGAACAGAACTCCCCCTGGGGTGGATTTGATGGGTTTGGGTTGGTTGGGTTGGGTTTGGGTTTCCCTGAAAAAGCTTTTGTTGAGGAAAGTTTGAATTAGGTTTAAGGAGATTTAGTTTTTCAGTCAGGAGCACAGGAATGGCTCACAAACCCCCAGCCCATCAAGGACTGGATTTCTTGCCCTGAGCAACACCCTCAGCAGGGTTTGAGTGGCTTTTCCCGACTTTGACAAGAGAATCAGGAGCAAAATGACAGAATTTACACACAAAATTAGTGCCTGGAAGGGAAAGCAAAATCTTCATTGATTATGAATGATAAATAAACAGGCCACAGGCTGCACCACAACTGGGACCAGTGAAATCCTGGGATCAGGGAACTGGGACCAGTAAAATCCTGGGATCAGGGAACTGGGACCAGTGAAATCCTGGGATCACTGAACTGGAACTAGTAAAATCCTGGGATCAGGGAACTGGGACCAGTGAAATCCTGGGATCAGTGAAATCCTGGGATCAGGGAACTGGGACCAGTAAAATCCAGGGATCAGGGAACTGGGACCAATGAAATCCTGGGATCAGGGAACTGGGACCAGTCCAGCCCTGGCCAAAGCGCAGCTCCTGCTCCTCTCCCACATTCCCAGGAGAGACTTTTCCCACCCCATTAAAAGCCCAAAATGAAATCCTGCACCGAAGCAAACCCTGAGCTGAGCAGAGAAACCCCACAGCCCTGCGGGGTGAAACCAGTGAGATCTCCCTGGGATTCCCAGTTCCACTGGGATGGAGCTGCTGGGATTGCAGCTGGGAAAAAACTCGGGGCAGAGAAGAATTCCAGCAGGGAAATGCCTGGATCAGAATTCCAGGGGGAGATGTCCAGGAGGGGGAGATGTCTGGATCAGAATTCCAGAAGGGAAATGTCTAGGTCAGAATTCCAGTGGGAGATTCCTGGATCAGAATTCCAGCGGGAAATGTCTGTATCAGAATTCCAGAGGGAGATTTCTGTATCAGAATTCCAGGGGGAAATGTCTGGATCAGAATTCCAGCAGGGAAATGTCTGGGTCAGAATTCCAGCAGGGAGATGCCTGGATCAGAATTCCAGTGGGAGATTTCTGGATCAGATTTCCAGCAGGGAAATGTCTGGGTCAGAATTTCAGCAGGGAGATTCCTGGATCAGAATTCCAGGGGGGGAGATTCCTGGATCAGAATCCCAGCAGGGAGATTCCTGGATCAGAATTCCAGCAGGGAAATATCTGTGTCAGAATTTCAGCAGGGAGATGCCTGAATCAGAATTCCAGCAGGGAGATTCCTGGATCAGAATTCCAGCAGGGAGATGTCTGGATTGGAATTCCATGGGGAGATTTCTGTATCAGAATTTCGGCAGGGAGATTCCTGGATCAGAATTCCAGCAGGGAGATTCCTGGATCAGAATTCCAGCAGGGAGATTCCTGGATCAGAATCCCAGCAGGGAATTATCTGGATTAGTGCATCAGCACCGCACAGGCAAACAGAAGAGAGGAATTCCAATCCCAACCGCAGCTCCTTCGTGGAATTTCCCAAAAATCCTCCATGGCAGTGGTGGAATGGCAGAGAAGGTCACCAGCCTGGGACACTCAGCCACTCCACGCTGGCACTGCAGTGCCACCAAGCCCTCAGGGCAGCCCCTGCTCCGAGGACACCACGCTGGATTTCCTGGCTTTTGGGGGTGGAGGAGGAGGTTTGGCCTCTCGTCTGCTGGGCAGAGGTGGAGCAACCTGGGCAGGTGGAAACACATGGGAAAAAATCCATCATTTCCGGCCAGGAGGAGTTTTTATTCTGATTTGAGGGTTAGAAATATGTATTGATCACTTCTGGAAATGTGTGAATTTTTCCCCCCAGTTCTTCTGGGCTGATCAGATTTTTGAAAGTTTTTTTTTCCATCTCTCTTCCCACCCCAACACAGAATTTTCCTGACCAAGCCCAACACAACACCCACTTGGAAAAAAAAAAATTAATTAATTAAAAAAAAAATTTAAAAAAAAATGAAAGCACTGCACTCCTCACGAAGCAAAATCCCTTTTTCTCCTCCTTTTGTGGTTTCAAGCAGTGAAAAGAAGGGACAAGTTTCCAGCAGCACCACCCCAAGAGCAGAAAATTCCACTGGAAAATTCCAGAGGTGCCTCCAAAGCCCTGTCAGCTGCCATCTCCTCACCTCCACGGAGTTCCTGGGGGTGCTGCTCTCGTAGGGTTTGCTTTTGGGGGGAGGAGGAGGTGGTGTGGCCAAGCCGTCAGCCTGCAGGGAGGGGAAGCCTGGGAATGACAGCAAGGAGGGGAAAAATGAGGAAAAAATAAGGTAAAAATGAGGAAAAAACAAATACCAACAGATGTGACTCAGAGCAGCTCCTCCCTCCTCAGTGTGGTTCCCTCAGCAAGCACAGACCTGTATCTGTAATATTCTATATTTTGTAATATTCCATATCTGTAACTTCCCATATTCTGCCATATTCCATATCTGTAACTTCCCATATTCTGTAACATTCAGTAACATTTCTCATTCTGCAATATTCCATATTTTTAATAGTCCACACTCTGTAACATTCCATACTCTGTAACATCCCATATTCTGCTATATTCTTTATTCTGCCACATCCCATAGTCTGTAACATCCCATATTCTGTATTTTCCCATATTCTGCAATATTCCTCATTCTGCAATATCTCATATTCTGCAATATTCCATATCCTGCAGTATCCCATACTCTGCTATATCCCATATTCTGCAACATCCCTTATTCTCTAATATCCCTTATTCTCTAATTCCACACTCTCTAATATTCCTTATTCTGCAATATTCCATATCCTGCAATAGTCCATATCCTGCTATATTCCTTAACTTTTAACATTCCTTATTCTGCAGTATCCCACACTCTGCAATATCCCACATTCTGCTATATTCTTTATTCTTCCACATTCCATATTCTGTATTTTCCCATATCCTGTAACATTCCTTATTCTGCCATATCCCATATGCTGAGATATCCCACATTCTGCAATATCTCTTATTCTGCAATGCCCCATATTCTCTATTTTCCCATATTTTGTATTTTCCCATATTTTGTATTTTCCCATATTCTGCAATATTCCTTATTCTGCAATATCTCATATTCTGCAATATCCCAAACTCTGCAATATCCCACACTCTGCAATATCTCTTATTCTGCAATGCCCCGTATTCTCTATTTTCCCATATTCTGTATTATCTCATATTTTGTATTTTCCCATATTCTGCAATATCTCATATTCTGCAATATCCCACACTCTGCAACATCCCAAACTCTGCTATATCCCATATTCTGTAACATCCCACATTCTGCTATATTCTTTATTCTGCCACATCCCATATTCTGTGACACTCCATGTTCTGTAACACCCCATATTCTATATTATTCCATATTCTGTAACATTCCTTATTCTGTGATATCCCATATTCTGCAATGCCCCATATTCTGCATTTTCCCATATTCTGTATTTTCCCATATTTTGTATTTTCCCATATTTTGTATTTTCCCATATTCTGCAATATTCCTTATTCTGCAATATCTCATATTCTGCAACATCCCACACTCTGCAATATCCCATACCCTGCAATTTCCATATTCTGCAATATTCCTTATTCTGCTATATCCCATATTCTGCAACATACCTTATTCTCTAATATTCTTTATTCTGCAATATTCCATAATTTTTAAAATTCCTTATTCTGCAATATCCCACACTCTGCAATATTCCTTATACTGCAACATCCCACACTCTGCAATATTCCTTATACTGCAATATCCCACACTCTGCAATATTCCTTATACTGCAACATCCCACACTCTGCAATATTCCTTATACTGCAACATCCCACACTCTGCAATATTCCTTATACTGCAATATCCCCACTCCATGCCATCTGGACTCACTGTGTGTCCGTGGTGTTTTCGGGGTGCTGCCCGGGGGGCTGTGGGGTGCTGCCTGCAGCGGGGAGCTCTGCAGCAGCGTCAGCCTGCTGTCCCCCAGCTGCAGACTCTTGGGCCTCTGCGCCTTCCCTGCCGTGCCCTGGGGAGAGGGGGAGAAATCCCTCAGAATTCCGACTGAAAATGCCCTCAGAGACAGAATTCCTTCAAGAAATTCCCTCAGAGACAGAATTCCTACAGGAAATCCCCTCAGAGATAGAGGAAATTCCCTCAGAGATAGAATTCCTTCAGTAAACTCCCTCAGAGACTTCAGAATTCCTACAGAAAATGCCCTCAGAGACAGAATTCCTACAGGAAATTCCCTCAGAGACAGAATTCCTTCAGGAAATCCCCTCACAGAGACAGAATTCCTTCAGGAAATTCCCTCAGAGACACAATTGCTTCTGAAAATCCCCTGAGAGACAGAATTCCTACAGAAAATCCCCTCAGGGAAAGAGGAAAGCCCCTCAGAGACAGAATTCCTAAAGGAAATTCCCTTAGAGACAGAGGAAATTCCCTCAGAGACAGAATTCCTAAAGGAAATTCCCTCAGAGATAGAGGAAATTCCCTCAGAGATAGAATTCCTTCAAGAAACTCTCTTAGAGACAGAGGAAATTCCCTGAAAGACAGCATTCCTTCAGGAAATTCCCTCAGGGAAAGAATTCATTCAGAAAATCCCCTCAGAGACAGAGGAAATTCCCTCAGAGATAGAATTCCTTCAGGAAATTCCCTTAGAAACAGAGGAAATTTTCTCAGAGAGAGAATTCCTTCAGAAAATTCCCTTCAGAGACAGAATTCCTTCAGCAAATCTCCCCAGAGACACTATTCCTTCAGGAAATTCCCTCAGATACAGAATTCTTACAGAAAATTCTCTCAGAGGCAGAATTCCTTCAGGAAATTCCCTCAGAGACAGAATTCCTTTGGAAAATTCCCTCAGAGACAGGAAATTCTCTCAGAGACAGAATTCCGACAGAAAAATCCCCTCAGGGATAGAATTCCTTCAGAAAACCCTCTCACAGAGACAGAATTCCTTCAGGAAATCCCTTAAGAGAGAGAATTCCCTCAGGAAATTCCCTCAGAGAGAGAATTCCTTCAGGAAATTCCCTCAGAGAGAGAATTCCTTCGGAAAATTCCCTCAGAGGCAGAATTCCTTCAGGAAATCCCCTCAGAGACAGAATTCTTACAGAAAATTCTCTCAGAGACAAAATTCCTTCAGGAAATCCCTTCCGAGACAGAATTCCTTCAGAAAATTCCTGTAGAGACAGAATTCCTTCAGGAAATCCTCTCACAGAGACAGAATTCCTTCATGAAATCCCTTCAGAGACTGCAGTTGGGCTGTGACATGAATTTTCCAAATAAAAAAATAAAGGGAATAACTCAGCTGACCAAATCCTTTTGGTATTCCAACCCCTCCCAGAGTTTAATAAATCTTTAACAAATCCCCACTGCCCAGCAGGGCTGGGAGCAATGGAAACTCTCCCAGCTCCTGCTGGGGGTTTATTATCGCTGTCAGCACGGTTATTATTCCATTTTTTACCATTTTGGGAGTCAGTTCTGCCTCTGGCTCCTTCTCCACGATGACCTGAGACTTGCTAATGCTCCACTCCTTCCTCTTGAGTTTGCTGATCCTGTTGTCACCATCGTCCTTCAGGGGTGACTCCTCAGCTCGGGAGGAGGAGGTGGAGATCTTCCTCTCCATGAGAGGCTCCAGGGTGGACCTGAGGCCAAAAAGAGGGAGAAAAACACAAAAAATGAGTCCAGCAGACCTTTAAAGGGCTGGTGGTTAAAAAGCTGGCATCTCGTTTGTGTGAGAGAATTAATTACTGTAAGAGAATTAACTGCAGAACTCCCTGAATATACAAAAAAGGTCTTTTTTTCCCTCTTTTCTAGGACCAGAATATTGTGCTATTTTACATTCATCATGTTTCTGAAACCCTTAAAATCCTTCATTTTGCAAATTCTTGAAGATAAATCCTCTCTCTTTCAGCTGTAACATTTACAGCTGAGTGTCCAAACTGCACAGCAAATTCTCCTAGAATTTTTTTCCCCTTGTTAAAAAGCTGTGATGTCCTCATTTGTGTAAAAGATTATTGTGAGAAAGTGAGGTAGGAACACAGATTTCTCAGTGGGATTTGTCCTGTTACCGCTGGAATTCTGAGTATTCTGATTATTCTGAGTATTACGATTATTCTGAGTATTATTCTGAGTTTTGTTCAAGGTGAACTGAGCCAGAGCTGCAATTCCTGCTCACCCACAACCTCACTGAGCTTAACCCCAAACCCCCTGGTTATCCCACTGGAAATTCAGTGTCCAGACAGGTGACACCAGGGAATGTCCCCAGGGGTGGCTGCAGCCAGGGTGGAACAAGTGCTGGGTGCTTTATTCACCTCTTGGCTGCCCAAAAAAACCCACTTTTGGCGCCTCACACCCCTGTTTTCCTGGGAAACTGAGGCAGGAGGCACCTGGAATGCCCTGGGGATAACTGGGGCTGCAGCTAGGGGGGTGAAATTCCCATTATTTGTGCTCCAAACTGGAGTAACTGTGGCAACACAGATTCTTTCCAATGGGAATTTTCTCCTCTTCTTCTTCTTGTGTTTTTATAAATAAAGATAAAGTTTTGATGTTATTGAAACAATCTTTGGAAGACAGGCGGTTCAAGGCTGGCCACTCAGCCTAGGAGGAGGTTTGGAATTAGCCCAATCCAAACAAACTGTGAAAGTCTATATAAGTTCTTAAAATTAAATAATAAGTTCAGAATTGTGTCCACCTGAGAATCTGTCTAGACTCTTCACCCCGCTAGCGGTTCAACAGTGACAAATAACAACATGGAGCTCCGTAAACACCTCTAAATGCATTTTTAAGCATCACCACGGGGAAAAATCTCGATTTTCAGAGCAGCTGATCCCAAGGCAGTGCGAATCCCAATACTGACCCGTCCGAGCCCGGCCTGGAGGAAGCACTGTCGGACGAGGTGGACGAGGTGGAGGCCACAGATGAGGCCACCGAGGTGACAGAGAGCCTCCTGAGGGTGGAGGACAGGATGTAGGGCAGCACCAGAGAGCCTGACCGGCTCGGCTTGCGCTCGGTCAGCGCCGGGGGCTGAAGGAAAACAGCGAGAGATTGTTAACACGGGGTTAGAATGTTAGTTAAAAACAGGATTTAGGAATGGGGATGGGTAAGAACTGCATGTGCTGGCTCAGGGTGACATGATCATCACGAAGATTGCTTAGGAAATATCAGGGTTGTTTCAGTTAAATCATGCAGATTAGCACCTGTGAAATAAATCAGAAATACTGCAGGAGAAGAAGGGCTTAAAGTCATGCTTGGGGGAAAACAATGGAACAATGTGAAGTTGAGGATTAACATATGATCACACCACTGTTGTGTAAGGGAAAGGTATAAAATGTATTTGCTTCAGAATTCAGAATTCAGAATGTCAAAGTCAGATTTGGGTAATCACCCCTGTCTTCCCGAGCTTGAATAAAGGCAACTACACATAACCTGTGTGATTGTGTGTTATCCACGCTAACAAAATGGGAAGGGAAACACCATGGGATGCCAGATTAGGGAGGATGGTGGGATGGAGGTGTCCAGGGAGGGCTGTAGAATCCTGAGGGAGCTGGGAAGGAGCTCAGCCTGGAGAAAAGGAGGCTCAGGGGGACCTTGTGGCTCTGCACAGCTCCTGATGATGCCTAAAATGCTGGTATAAATTGAGATGCAGACACTGCAGTATAGGGAAAAGGGAATCACCTTGGTTTAATAGGATCCCAGTACAACATGTATACAATTTATGGATCTCACCAATTAGCATATCTATCTAAAATTCCCCAGTAAGAAACCTAACAAATGAAGCAATTGCCCCCTTATTCTAATTACCTCTCCCCCTCAAAAGGTTACAACTTAGTTTACAAAAACATGTCCCAGGGATGAGGCTCTGCTCAAGGTTGGTGCCTCATGTTCTTGAGGTTGTGGAGATGTTTTGTCTTCCCCAAAGAATTCTGAGCTAGGCTGGAGCACAAGGGTTATAAACATGTGGGGCTGAGATACAGGGAGTGAAAGTACAGCAATGGGAAAGGGTAAAAAGTATATAAAAAGGGTATAAAAGTATAATGAAAAAGGACCAAAAACCCATCAGGCATCACTGCCAGGAGGGATTTGGGATCTGATCCCAGGGAACAGGGACAGGAGGAGAGGAACAGCCTCAGGCTGGGCCAGGGGAGGCTCAGGGTGGACAGCAGCAGGAATTTCCTCATGGAAAGGGTGCTCAGGGATTGGAAGGGGCTTCCCGGGGTGGTTTGGAATCCTAATCCCTGGAGGTACCCAAGAATTCCTGGAATTCCACTCCCAGTGCTCTAGGTTGGGGACAAGGTGGACATCAGGCACAGCTTGGACTCAAAGCTCTTCCCCAACCTTGCTGATTCTGGGACTCTATGAAACACTTCACACCCACCCAGGGGTGGAAAAGTGGGAATTGGGTTCCTTTGGGGCAAAATCAGGACAAATCAGGTTCTCTCACCAGCGTGATGACTCCGTACTGCTTCTCCACCTTCCTGCGCAGCTCCCGGAAGCAGCTGGTGAGTCTCTCATGCAGAGGTTTCAGCTGCTCCGTCAGCTTCTCACCATGGATCCGGATACCCTCGGCCAGCAGAGGCATCTGGGGGGTGGAGGGATGGAGCAGGGTGAGCTGGAGGACATAAATCACCTCTGCTGCTCCTCAGGGTGTGAGTTCAGATGGAATTAAAGGGTTTTAATCCATGTTGGTTTGGGTTTGGAGAGGGGAAAAGGAGCAGGGATGCAGCAGGGGAGCTCAGCTGCTGAGCCAGAGCTGCTGACAGGGAGGGAATTTTGGTTTTGAGCTCCAGGGGGTGAAGAAAAATCAGCTTTTTCCCCAGGCCAGGTTGGATGGGGTTTGGGGCAAGCTGGTCCAGGGGAAGCTTCCTTACCCATGGAATTGGATGAGCTTTAAGCTCCTTTCCCACCCAAACCATTCCATGATTCCGTGATTCCCTCTTCCCCACTCATTTCCCACCCAAACCATTCCACAATTCCCTGATTCCCTCCACCCAAACCATTCCACAATTCCCCAATTCCCTCCATCCAAACCATTCCACAATTCCCTGATTCCCTCCACCCAAACCACCACAACCAACCCCCACCAAACCACCACAACCCACCCCCACCCAAACCACCACAACCCACCCCCACCCAAACCATTCCACAATTCCTTCACTCCCTCACCCAAACCATTCCACAATTCCCTGATTCCCTCCACCCAAAACATTCCACAATTCCATAATTCCCTCCACCCAAATCAATCCACAACCCTCATTCCCCCACCCAAACCATTCCACAATTCCCCAATTCCCTCCACCCAAACCATTCCACAATTCCAGGATTCCCTCCATCCAAACCATTCCACAATTCCCTGATTCCCTGCACCCAAACAATTCCAAAATTCTGTGATTCCCTCCACCCAAACCATTCCATGATTCTATGATTCCCCCTTCCCCACTCATTTCCCACCCAAACCATTCCACAATTCCATGATTCCCCCTTCCCCACTCATACCCCACTCACTGCTGTGCAAAATACATTTTAAATCCTGAAATTTATCCCTCCTTAGCCCCTGGAGCCGTGTGAGTGTGATTTCAATAATGTGGGAATAACAAACTGCTCTGCAGGGATGGAATTCACATCCCAGGAAAACAGGGAATTTCTCAGAGCCATTTGGGTGCAAACAGACCAATCCCAGTGGTCAGGCTGCCAAACCAGCAGCTCTGATGATCCCAGCAAGAAGTGAGAGATATTTGAATATTCATGAGGGAAATGCATCCCAACTTGCTGGCAAATATTCCAGAGCACATGGAATATTTCAGGACACACTTTAACACACAGCAGTTTCCTTCGAATAAAAATTAATTGTCCATAAATCTGGCAACTCTGGCTGTGTTCACACTCCAAATGATGGGAACAGATCTGCACTTCCCCAGTGCTCCCAGTTCCCTCCCAGTTCCCTCCCAGTTCCCTCCCAGCTCCATACCTGGATGGCGATTTGCTGCTTGAGCAGCTCGATTTTCTCTTGGTCTTCAGGGTGTTCCTGGAGGTATTTCTCTGTGAAGAAGGCCTGGCAGCAGAGAGAGAATTGGCACAGGTGACACAGGTGACACAGGTGGCACAGGTGACACAGGGGGAAGATCCTTTGAAAGCAATTCACTGCCATTATTCATCATATTAAACCCAAATTTTGCTCTTTCCCCAGCACTGAGCTGAGGGACAAAGAACTCAGGGGGAAAAAAAATGGGAAAAGTGGGAACAAACCCCACTTTTTTTTGTTGAAAAAAACCACTTTTTTTTCCAGTGAAACACATGGAAAGAAAGTTACTGCATCAGAAAGGTTTTAATTCTGATTCCTTTCTCACAAACCAGCCTTGATGTGAAGAACTGAGGTTATTTCTCACTTCAAAGTGAGTGGCAGACCCAAAACCTCGAGTTCTGACTTCAAAAATCTCTGTTTTTCAGC
Organism: Lichenostomus cassidix; assembly: GCF_008360975.1. Lineage (NCBI taxonomy): Eukaryota > Metazoa > Chordata > Aves > Passeriformes > Meliphagidae > Lichenostomus > Lichenostomus cassidix. Next base: position 34,016 of record NW_028147869.1, read on the forward strand.
AGTCAGTGCCCCACAGCCCACAGGGACACCCAAAGCACCTCAAATCCTGCTGGGATTTCCCTGAACTCTGGGATTTTAGCCCTAAAATCTCACATTTTCACCTGGGGTTTGATATAAACATTCAGCAGAAATAAAGATCATGTTGGGATTTGGGCTCCCAGCTTCCTTCAGCAAAGCACTTCACTCTCCTCTCCTCCTGGGTTTACCTTTAATCACCAGAATCTGGTCTTGGTTTCAGGTTGAAAAAACAGAAATCCACTTTTCTGGACGGAAAACTTCAAATTGTGCCAATTCCCATGATGTATCCCATTGAAATGGATCCCAATTCCTGGCCAGAAGAATTCAATTTTTCTTTTTTTCCTAGATAAAACCCCTAATAATTTGTTTCATTTGGGTCTAAAACGACTCTCCAAACGATTTCAACCTCTGAATATATTTTTTTTTTACTTCTGCAAAACTGGACTGTAGTGGAAGTTTATAGGGCTGGAGGTTTGATCCCAAAAATGATGGAGGTGAGGCTGGGAAAAGAATCCTGGATTGGTCCCAGAGGATTTTCCTCGAAAGTGCTTAATTCTTGCAAGAGGAAAAGATGTTGAAAACCCCAACTTTGGCTTTTGGCTACAAGGAAACAATTAAAAGTCAGGTTTCAGCTCACGAAATCCCAATGTTCTGCACTGATCTGCAGCTGGAATAGGAAAATATGAACCAGCAATGAGCATTTCCAGATGTGGCTGCAGAGATTTTGTGTTCTCCAGTTTGAATTGTTTCCCCACTTGGGCAATTCTCAACTTGATGTCAGCTTTAATTTGTAAAATGAAAACCTCAGGGCCAAATTCAGCCCTGGCAGAGCACCCCAGCTCCTCTGGAAGGAGCAGAGTCAGAGCCCAGATCCAATTAACCCCTTTCCCAATTAACCTGTGCCCCTCATTTCCCAGGATGGGACATGGCTGGGGAAATTCTGTGTGTTTTAACCCATTCTGCACGCTTTGTGGAAATCAGAAATGCATTTTGGGTGAGAATGTCGTCATCAGACAGGAGGAATCAACAGTTTCACTTAAACATCACGAAAAAGAGCTCAGACCATTCAGCTGGAGTCAGCTGGGTTAACCTGCAGAGGAAATGCTGATTTTTTCCTGAATTATTTGCTCTTTGCTGTAAGATTCTGACCACAGACAATCTGCTGGCAAGAGAAATCCTTTTTGCCTCATCATTCCCTGTTCACACGAGGGAGAAATGCTGGATTTTGGCTTTTCTGTGTTTCCTGAGCAGATTTTAGTCCCCACTGGGAAGGAAGGAACCCCAGAGGAGCTGAATCCTTCCTCCCCCAGCCCCAAAACCAATCCCTTCCAGCTCAGCCAGTGCCAATCTCTGCTCTGTGCTCTCTTCTCCTCCTGTTCAAGCTCTGCACACCCAGATCCAGAATGTTCCAGACCTTCCCATGGCAGGGGTCAGGAATTCTGGGATGGTTTGGGTTGGAAAGGACCTTAAAGTTCATTTTATCTCCACCTAGGGACAATTCCCACCATCCCAGGGTGCTCCAGCCTGGCCCTGGACACTCCCAGGGAGCCACAGCTTTTCTGGAATTCCATCCCAGCTCCTTCCCACCCTCATTCCTTCCCAAAATCCCATCAAATCCTGGGATTTCAGCCCTAAAATCTCACATTTTCACCCAGGTTTGGTACAAACATTCAACAGCAATAAAGACCATATTGAGATTTGGGCTCCCAGCTTCCTTCCACAAAACACTTCACTCTCCTCTCCCCCTGGCTTCACCTTCATCCCTCTGAAGCCATTCCCTGCATCCTGTCCCTCCATCCCCTGTCCCTCCATCCCCTGTCCCTCCATCCCCTGTCCCCAATCCCTCTCCAGCCCTCCAGGAAAAGGCCCTGAGCTCTCCCTGCATCATCCCCTTCTCCAGGGGGACACTCCCATCTCTGCCAGCCGTCCCCAGGGGTGACAAGGACCTTCTCATAGTTGGTGTAGCCGCCCATGACGGCGGGATCCACGATGCCGCTGAGCAGCATGGAGAGCGGGTGCACGGGCAGGCTGCGGTCCCACGAGTGCTGCTGCACCACGTTGGTGATCTTCTCGTTGGTCAGCTCCATGGTCTCGATGGCGTTCTCCAGGGGGCTGAGCTCCTCCTGGGGAGAGGGAGAGAGGGGCAGAGGGAACTGTCAGTGGGAGGGTGGAGGGTGGAAAGATGGAGGATAGAAGATGGAAGGGTGGAAGGGGAAGGTGGGAAGGAGGGAAGGAGGAAGGATAGAGGATGGGAGGATAAAGGATGAAGGATGGAGGGATGGAAGATGAAGGGATAGGAGGACTGAAGGATGAAGGATGGAAAGATGGAAGAAGGAAGGATAGAAGATGAAAGGATGGAAGGATGGAAAGATTGAAGGAGGAATGATGGAAAGATGGAAGGATAGAGAGATGGAAAGATGGAAGGATGAAAGGATGAAGGATGAAGGATGGAAAGATGGAAAGATGAAGGATGAAGGATGGAAGGAATGAAGGATGGAAAGACAGAAGGATGGAAAGATGGAAGTGGAAAGGATGGAAAGATGGAAGGATGGGAGGATGAAGGATGGAAAGATGAAGGATGGAAGGATGAAGCATGGAAGGATGAAGCATGGAAGGATGAAGCATGGAAATATGGAAAGATGAAGGAGGAAGGATGGAAGGATGAAGGATGAAGGATGGAAAGATGAGGGACGGAAAGATGGAGGATGGAAAGATGGAGGATGGAGGATGAAGGATGGAGGATGGAAGGATGGAAGATGAAGGAGGGAGGATGGAAGGATGGAAGGATGAAGGAGGGAGGATGAAGGATGGAAGGATGAGAGGATGAAAGGATGGAGGATGGAAAGATGGAAGAAGGAAGGATGGACTGATGGGAGGATGAAGGATGGAAGGATGGGAGGACAGAAAGATGAAGGACCAAAAGATGGAACGACAGAAGGAAGGACAGAATGACATTCTTTACCAGAACAGGACAAACCTTCCAAACCTGTGTTCAGTTTTTAGAGAGAAATTCTCCCTTGTGAGGAAGAATTACCAGCTTGGGGAATTTGGCAGATGCAGGAACTGCTGAGTGCCCCAGCGCTCTCCCAGTTTGAATCTCACAGCTTGGAGAAAAGCCTTTGTTTCACTCACCCTGCAGCACTGATCACACCTGCAGCACCGTGACTCAGTTTCCCTTTTCAAGCATTTCACACAGAATATGCTCAGAACTCTCTGGAATTCCCAGAGGAGCTGAGCTCCCCCTGGATCCCTGGCAGTGTCCCAGACCACTCTGGAGCACCCTGGGACAGTCTGAGGTGTCCCTGATATCAAACTGGACGATTTTAAAATTCCCCAAACCCCAACCATTTCAGAATTCCACAATTCCATGATTTATTCCTCTCCACTGAGTAAGACACTCAATAATCTGCTTTTCTCTGTGCCACAGGCAGAGCAGAAGGATTGCCATTCCCAACTTTTCCAAGGCTGTTCCAAGGGGATTGCAGTGAACAAACTCACCGTGGTGACCTGTTTGACCTCAAACCACTTGAGGATTCCTGGGAAGGAGTAAGCTGTGGTGTAGGTTGTCCTCTCTATCCACATGTTCTGCTCAGGGAAGGGGAAAAAAAAAATATATATATATCTGAGATGTCAGGAAAATATTGTTGCTGCAATTCAATTCTCTCCTGCGTGGAGTGAGGATTGCAGAAGGAGAATTCAAGAATTGCACAGACATTTTCACCTTCCCTGACTGGGATGGAGCTGAGGTCTGATTTTTTAAAAATTTAAATTTAATTGTGATCAAATATTTTATTTAAATTTAATTATATTTAAATTAATTTTAATTTAATTTAGAATTTTGTTGTATTTAAAGCAGTAACAGATTATCACTACTATATCAATATGTAGTAGTATATTATACTATATATACTATTTTACTATTTGTAGTAGTATATTGTACTATATTTACTGTTTTACTATTTTATTTTAGTATATTAGTATAATATACTAATTTACTATAGTATATCATACTATATATACTATTTTACTATTTCATTTTTATTTAATATTTTACTTTTTTTTATTTTACTATTTTTATATATACTATTTTACTAAAGTATATTATACTATAAACAAACACATACTACATCAATGTTAATATAGTAATAGATTAATAATATAAATAAAAATAAAATAAATAAAAAAAATAAAAATAAAAGAAATAAAATATAATGAAAGTAACATATATCTAAAATACTAATAAAGTAAAAATTATAAAAGAAAATAAAAACAAATTTAAGTTTATTTCAATTTAAAGAAACAAAAATTAAATAAACAACAAAATAAAAATTTGGAAAAAAATTGTAATTGAATTCTTTCATTTTAAAGAATTTTAAACCAAATTCTGATGGCATTTGAGGGTTAAAACTCCAGCTCTGGAGCCCCTTGGTGTCTCCTACACTGAATTCCCAACCTGCAAGGCCACAGGGAGAGGGGACAAGGTGACACTTGGATCAAAACACCACCAAAAAACCACAGAACAAGCAAAGAACTCACAGCAAACTCATTGTCTGGGTCCTTCTCTCCTTTCCTGACAGGCCTGGAGTGAGTGAACTGCTGCACCTCGTTGGCTCTGTAGTAGCTGCGGAGAGCAGGAAAGCAAATTTTCCAGAAGGAAAGCTCATTTTTCCAGAGGAAAAGCTGATTTTTCCAGAGGGAGAGGTGATTTTCCCAGAGAGAAAGATGATTTTTCCAGAGGAAAAGTGATTTTCCCAGAGGAAAAGCTGATTTTTCCAGAGGGAAAGCTGATTTTCCAGAAGAAAATGTGATTTTTCCAGAGAAAAAGGTGATTTTTCCAGAGGAAAAGCTGATTTTCCAGAGGAAAAAGCAATTTTTACAGAGAGAAAGGTGATTTTCCAGAGGAAGAGCTGATTTTCCCAGAGGAAAAGGTGATTTTCCAGAAGGAAAGGTCATTTTTATAGAGGAAAAGCTGATTTCCCAGAGGGAGAGGTGATTTTCCCAGAGAGAAAGATGATTTTTCCAGAGGAAAAGTGATTTTCCCAGAGGAAAAGCTGATTTTTCCAGAGGGAAAGCTGATTTTCCAGAAGAAAAGGTGATTTTTCCAGAGAAAAAGGTGATTTTTCCAGAGGAAAAGCTGATTTTCCAGAGGAAAAAGCGATTTTTACAGAGAGAAAGGTGATTTTCCAGAGGAAGAGCTGATTTTCCCAGAGGAAAAGGTGATTTTCCAGAAGGAAAGGTGATTTTTATAGAGGAAAAGCTGATTTCCCAGAGGGAAAGGTGATTTTTCCAGAGGAAAAGGTGATTTTCCAGAGGGAAAGCTGGTTTTCCAGAGGAAAAAGTGATTTTCCCAGAGGAAAAGGGATTTTCCAGAAGGAAAGGTCATTTTTCTAGAGGAAAAGGTGATTTCCCAGAGGAAAAGGTGATTTTCCAGAGGGAAAGAGGATTTTCCAGAGGAAAAGGTGATTTTTCCAGAGGAAAAGCTGATTTTCCAGAGGGAAAAGTGGTTTTCCCAGAGGGAAACAGGACTTTCCAGAGGGAAAGCTGATTTTCCAGAAGAAAAGGTGATTTTTCCAGAGGAAAAGCTGATTTTCCAGTGGAAAAAGTGATTTTCAAGAAGGAAAGGTGATTTTCCAGAGGAAAAGCTGATTTTCCAGAGGGAAAGGTGATTTTCCACAGGAAAAAGTGATTTTCCCAGAGGAAAAGGGATTTTCCAGAAGGAAAGAGAATTTTCCAGAGGAAAAGGTGATTTTCCCAGAGGGAAAAGTGATTTTCCCAGAGGAAAAGGTGATTTTCCAGAAGGAAAGGTCATTTTTCTAGAGGAAAAGGTGATTTTCCACAGGAAAAAGTGATTTTCCCAGAGGAAAAGGTGATTTTCCAGAAGGAAAAAGGATTTTCCAGAGAGAAAGCTGATTTTTCCAGAGAGAAAGCTGATTTTTCCAGAGAGAAAGCTGATTTTTCCAGAGGAAAAGCTGATTTTCTTCACCTCCCACCCTCCTCACACAAACATTCAACTCTCTCCTCTCACAGAAAATCAGCGTAAAACCAAAATATTAAATTTACACAAGATTTAATCCGGTTTAAACCAAAATATTAAATTCACACAAGACACCAAAGCACTGCACCTGCTGGGATGGGGAAAAAACCAAAGGAAACAGTGACAGAAAAGGAAAATAAATGAAATAAATTACTTTAAGATCTGCTCAGGAACAGGTTTCTCCTTGTAGCGAGGCGGCAGGTTCATCACAGGCTTCACGATGAAGCACTGCACATCTGAGCAGCTCTGGTTAAGGAGGAGAAATTAGGAATTCTTGGGGGAAAACGAGAGAAAAAAACCTTTCCTGTTCTCCTTGTCGGGTTTTTCCACAATTCCCTGTGCTCTGGTTGGGAAATGGCTCTTGGATTTAGTTGGATTTCCAGCTAAATTCCAGCTAAAAGGGTTTTTCTTCCAAGCTGATTAATGCATCACCAATCTCAGGTGTTCTGGTGCTTCCTGAAGGTTGTAATTCCTCGGGAATTAAAAATATTAAAAATTTAAAAAAAAAAGGATTTAATTTACAAATAACGATCCCAGAATCCCAGAATGGTTTGGGATGGAAAAATAAAATCCATCAAATCCTTCAAATCCATCCAGTTCCACCTCCTCCCACTACCCCAGGTTGCTCCAACCTGGCCTTGGACACTTCCAAGGGCTGAAATTCCCTGGAGAAAATCCTTGGGAATCCCAAGCCAGCTGGATTTGTGCTTTGGGAGAAAAAAAAAAGGGAAATGAGGTTCTGCTGGAGGTTCTGGGGATGTTTCTGGCTCTTCTCTCACAATTATTTCTCAGAGAATTATTTCTCTGTCAATTATTTATTTCTCAGAGAATTATTTCTCTGTCAATTATTTCTCAGAGAATTATTTCTCTCACAATTATTTCTATTCTTCCTCCCACTCCTACTTTTCAGATTAATGAATTAATTGATACAGGAATTGTTTTTAATCAAGGAATGGCTGCTTCACCTTCACCTTTCACACCTATGAATGATGACAGACACTAAATAAAATCAGGAATTCTATCCCCAAGCACAACAGATCATCGTGTTTTTCCCAAATTCTGCTTTAAGGACTGTGCTGAGGCTTTAGAGAAGCAAAAAAAGGGTTGGGGAGCAGGGGAACCCCTGGGGCTCAGCACAGCTCACCCAGCACCTTATCACCAATAGGAAAATTAGGAATTTTGTCACAAAAGAGCAGAAAAACCAGCCTAAAGATAAATAAAAACTGAGACAAAGGAGGTTAAAAAAGCCTGGAAGTAAAAGCAGCCAGAGAAGCAGCAAGGTCTGCCTGATGCCTGATGGGTTTTTGTCCTTTTTCATTATACTTTTATACCCTTTTTATATCCTTTTTACCCTTTCCCATTGCTGTACTTTCACTCCCTGTATCTCAGCCCCACATGTTTATAACCCTTGTGCTCCAGCCTAGCTCAGAATTCTTTGAGAAGACAAAACATCTCCACAATCTCAAGAACATGAGGCACCAACCTTGAGCAGAGCCTCATCCCTGGGACATGTTTTTGTAAACTAAGTTGTAACCTTTTTGGGGGAGAGGTAATTAGAATAAGGGGGCAATTACTTCATTTGTTAGGTGTCTTATTGGGGAATTTGAGATAGATAGGCTAATTGATGATGTCCATAAATTGTATACAGCTTGTACCCAGGACTTTTTTTTTTGTTGTAGTACCACCTTTGATGGAAATGCACCTGGGATCCTATTAAACCAAGGTGATTCCCTTTTCCCTATACTGTGAGATCCTATTAAACCAAGGTGATTCCCTTTTCCCTATACTGAGAGATCCTATTAAACCAAGGTAATTCCCTTTCCCCTATACTATATATATGTATTTTTACCAGATTTTAGGCATCACACCCAAGAGAGCAGAGCTCTGGGAACTCCTCACCTCTTCACGAGGTTTTTGGGAGCCCAGCCTGTCCCAAACCCAAATCCTGGACCCCAAACCCCCCCAAAGCTGGGAACAGCTCAGACCTTCAGCCAAACCCTACAGCTGGAGCTCACCCCACCCCAAACCATCCCAAACCCACTGCCAGATGCAGGGGGAGCAGCTGGAGCAAAGCTGCAGCACCAGAGGTGTTTCTGATCCCAACTTTGGGCTTGGATGGATTTTAATTTCCTGTGTGGATGCAGAGCTTGGCAGGAGGATCGCAAAGGGAGCATCTGCTGGGGATTTTTGCACAAGAATTTGGGGCCAAAATGGACCAGCAGACTTTCCAGCTGGCCTGGAAGCTCAGGAGGTTGCCCAGGAATACAGGCTGGGAGCTCAGGAATTGGGTTTTGCTGGTGTGAATCCTCCAGGAGGCACATCTGGAGCATCTCCACTGGGGTGACACACAATTCTGGGGATCCTAATCCTGGTGGGGAGTTTGGGACAGCCTGGAGTGCCAGCAGCAAGGGGGGAAATAATCAGAATTAAAAAATAATCAGAAGTAAAAAATAATCAGAATTAAAAAATAATCAGAATTAAAAAATAATCAGGGCTGTTATTAAATTAAAAAATAATCAGGGCAACAACTTTCAGTGAATTATCAATTCCTCACAGAGGGATTTTGGGGTGAAAAACACACAAACCCCAGAATTTCCTAAATGCTGATGGACTGCAAGGAAGAAGGGAACACTTTTCCCTTTTTCTCCCAATTTCACTGCCTGTATTTCACATCTTTCACCCCAAAAATACCCAACTGGTCCCAGTATGGCTGGAAGAGCAGCACCACCTGAGTGGGAACACAGAAAATCTTCATGTGGTGTGTTCCTCGCCCTGACAGCAACTTCTGCAACTCTGGCAGCACCAAAATCACAATATTAACTCAATTCCCCATCGCAATTCTGGATATTTCTATCCCCACAGCCTAAAAATCCCCAGCAGCAAAAATCTCATTATCCCTGCTGCTCCACAGTTGTGTTATTATGGGGAAGAAGCAGCTCTGGGATGTCCCAAAACGCCCTAAACCCCAAATATACACTGTTTTGGGGAGGTTTTGATGTCCCAAAATGCCCCTAAACCCCAAAGATACACTGTTTTGGGGAGGTTTGGATGTCCCAAAACACCCAAAACCCCAAAGATACACTGTTTTGGGGAGCTTTTCATGTCCCAAAATGCCCTAAATCCCAAAGATATGCTCTTCTGGGGAGGTTTTGATGTCCCAAAACCCCAAAGATACACTGTTTTGGGGACATTTTGATGTCCCGAAACATCCCAAACCCCAAAGATATGTTGTTCTGGGAAGGTTCTGATGCCCCCAAATGCCCTAAACCCCAAAGATACACTGTTTTGGGGAGGTTTTGATGTCCCAAAACGCCCTAAACCCCAAAGATATGTTGTTCTGGGGAGGTTCTGATGCCCCAAAACACCCAAACCCCAAAGATACACTGTTTTGGGGAGCTTTTGATCTCACCAAACCCCAAAGATATGTTGTTCTGGGGAGCTTTTGATGTCCAAAAACCCCAAAGATACACTGTTTTGATGTCCCAAAACACCCTAAACACCAAAGATACACTGTTTGGGGAGGTTTTGGTGTCCCTAAAGCCCAAAGATATATTGTTCTGGGGAGCTTTTGATGTCCCAAAGCACCCCAAACCCCGAAGATACACTGTTCTGGGGATATTCTGATGTCCCAAACCCCAAAGATACACTGTTTTGGGGAGCTTTTGACATCCCAAACCCCAAAGATACACTGTTTTGGGGAGCTTTTGACATCCCAAACCCCAAAGATACACTGTTTTGGGAGGTTTTGATGTCCCAAACCCCAAAGATACACTGTTTTTGGGAGGTTTTGACATCCCAAAAAGCCCTAAACCCCAAAGATATGTTGTTTTTAGGAGGTTCTGATGCCCCCAAACCCCAAAGATACACTGCTTTGGGGACATTTTGTTGCCCCAAAACCCCAAAGATACACCGCTTTGGGGACATTCTGATGTCCCAAAACCCCAAAGATACACTGTTTTGGGGACATTCTGATGTCCTCTGCAGGAGGGGCAGTGCTGCTCATCTTCTCAGCGCTGGGGAACTGAGTCAGCAGCTTCAGGTTGAAATCCTCCCTGCGCTCGTACTCCTTGCCTCGGTAGATGAAAATCTTGTTCTGGAGGGGAAAAATGGAATTAAAACTTGATAAAGCAGCAGGATTGAGCTTTGCAAACATGCCAGAGTTTGGGTTTTTTTTATGGGAGGGTTGGTGCCAGCTGGGCAGAGAGGAGAGGGGAGGGAAGGGATATGGATTGGGGTGAGGGGAGCATTGGATTTGTCTGAAAAATTGTCTAAAATTGTCCAAAAAATGCATTTCCCCACAGAGAATCACCAAACAGAGCAGGAGATTTTAAGGGTCACACCTTCAAAGGGACACCCTTAAACACCCTCGAAGACCTGGGTTGGGGTGAAGGACAGCAGGAGCAAAGCCTGGCAAGGGGAACCTTGGATTTGTCTGACAAATTGTCTAAAATTGTCAAAAAATTCATTTCCACACAGAGAATCATCAAACAGAGATGGGAAGGAGATTTTAAGGGTCATAAATTCAAAGGGACACCCTCAAAGACATGGGTTGGGGTGAAGCACAGCAACTCCCAGGAGCAAGGGGAACATTGGATTTGTCTGAAAAATTGTCTAAAATTGTCTAAAAATGCATTTTCTCCACAGAAAACCATCAAACAGAGCTGGGAAGGAGCTTTTAAGGGTCATAAATTCAAAGGGACACCCTCAAAGACATGGGTTGGGGTGAAGCACAGCAACTCCCAGGAGCAAGGGGAACCTTAGATTTTTCTGAAAAATTGTCAAAAATTGTCCAAAAACTGCATTTCTCCACAGAAAACCATCAAACAGAGCTGGGGAAGAGCTTTTAAGGGTCACACCTTCAAAGGGACACCTTGAAACACCCTCAAACACCCGGGCTGGGGTGAGGGACAGCAACTCCCAGGAGCAAGGCCTTGTGAGGGGAATGTTGGATTTGTCTAAAAAATTGTCTAAAATTGTCAAAAAAAATTCATTTCCACACAGAGAATCATCAAACAGAGCTGGGGAGGAGCTTTGAAGGGTCACACCTTCACAGGGACACACTTAAACACCCCCAAAGACCTGGGTTGGGGTGAAGCACAGCAACTTCCAGGAGCAAAGCTTGGCAAGGGGAACACTGGATTTGTCTGAAAAATTGTCTAAAATTGTCTAAAAAATTCATTTCTCTGCAGAGAATCATCAAACAGAGCTGGGGAGGAGCTTTTAAGGGTCACACCTTAAAAGGGACACCCTCAAAGACATGGGTTGGGGTGAAGCACAGCAACTCCCAGGAGCAAAGCCTGGTGAGGGGAACATTGGATTTGTCTGAAAAATTGTCTAAAAAATTCATTTCTCCACAGAGAATCATCAAACAGAGCTGGGGAGGAGCTTTTAAGGGTCACACCTTCAAAGGGAAACCCTCAGAGACATGGGTTGGGGTGAAGCACAGCAACTCCCAGGAGCAAGGGGAACCTTAGATTTTTCTGAAAAATTGTCAAAAATTGTCCAAAAACTGCATTTCTCCACAGAAAACCATCAAACAGAGCTGGGGAGGAGCTTTTAAGGGTCACACCTTCAAAGGGACACCTTGAAACACCCTCAAACACCCGGGCTGGGGTGAGGGACAGCAACTCCCAGGAGCAAGGCCTTGTGAGGGGAATGTTGGATTTGTCTAAAAAATTGTCTAAAATTGTCAAAAAAAATTCATTTCCACACAGAGAATCATCAAACAGAGCTGGGGAGGAGCTTTTAAGGGTCACACCTTCAAAGGGAAACCCTCAGATACCCTCAAGGACATGGGTTGGGGTTAAGCACAGCAACTCCCAAAAGCAAAGCCTGGTGAGAGAAACATTGGATTTGTCTGAAAAAATGCTTAAAATTGTCTCTGTTTGATACTGAAATGCTCTGAAATGCAACAATCCCATTTCAGAGGAAGCACAAACACAAAAGGCTTGAGTTTAAACAGGCTAGAGTCTGTTTAAATCCATAGAATAACTTTTCCATCATCTAAAAAAAACTTATTTCAATGCCCTGACTCCATTCAAGCTGCTAACACACAGAATTTCATCTCTGAAATTGTCTCTGTTTGACACTGAAATGCTCCAATCCAATTTCAGAAGAAGCACAAACAGAGTCTGTTTAAATCCATAGAATAACTTTTCAATAATCTAAAAAAACTATTTCAATGCCCTGACTCCATTCAAGCTGGTAACACACCGAATTTCATCTCTGAAATTATCTCTTTTTGACACTGAAATGCTCTGAACACTGCTGGGATTTGGATCTGGCAATGCCACTGAAAATAAAGGGAATTTGGCACTGGATTTTCCTGGAAGCTCTGCAGACGTTGTGACTTTCAGGGTCCCCAGCAGTGCAGAAATCGAGGGAGGAAGGATCCTTACCCTGAGGAAAGAGGGAAATCCTTGTCCATAGTACCCAACAGCAAAGTACTCGGGCTGGGGCCTCATGGCCTTCATGATGTTCTCATAAAAAGTAGCTCTTTTTTTCTGGAAAAGAAGAAAAAAAACACAGTTTGACTCTGGAGAGCTCCAGGACACTGCCAGGCTGCCATTCCTAGGGAGAATTCTCATAAAAAGTTGGGTTTTTTTCTGGAAAAAAAGAAAAAACCACCACAGTTTGACTTTGGAGAGCTCCAGGACACTGCCAGGCTGCCATTCCCAGGGATAATTCTCATAAAATTAGCTCTTTTTTTCTAGAAAAGAAGCAAAAACCACAGTTTCACTCTGGAGAGCTCCAGGACACTGCCAGGCTGCCATTCCCAGGGATAATTTTAATAAAAAGTCTTTTTTTTTTCTGGAAAAGAAAAAAACCACAATTTGACTCTGGAGAGCTCCAGGACACTGCCAGGCTGCCATTGCCAGGGATAATTCCTGATTTCTGAGCTCTGCCCTGCAGAAAACTCTTCACAATTGCTTTTTTTTTTTGGTGCAGTGCCTCACCCTGTGCCGTTTCCTTGACTAAATATTTGCTTTTCCTGGGCCACAACCAACTTCATTTCCTGCTCTGCAGACACCAGAGGCTGTGGCTTTTAGGATTCCAGGAGGATTCCTGAAACCCTTCATTGGGGGAAAACAAATTCAATGTAAATCTAAATCTATCCCAAAATCCAGCAGCCAGAAATGGTGACAAATGTCAGGGAGCTGGCAGAATCCAAGCAGTGGCTTTTAGGATTCCAGGAGGATCCTTGAAACCCTTCACTGGGGGAAAACAAATTCAATCTAAATCTAAGTCCATCCCAAAATCCAGCAGCCAGAAATGGTGACAAATGTCAGGGAACTGGCAGAACCCAAGCAGTGGCTTTTAGGATTTCAGGAGGATTCCTGAAATCCTCCACTGGGGGAAAACAAATGTGATGTAAATCTGAATCCATCCCAAAATCCAGCAGCCAGAAATGGTGACAAATGTCAGGGAACTGGCAGAACCCAAGCTGTGGCTTTTAGGATTCCAGGAGGATTCCTGAAATCCTTCACTGGGGGAAAACAAATTCAATGTAAATCTAAATCCATCCCGAAATCCAGCAGCCAGAAATGGTGACAAATGTCAGGGAACTGGCAGAATCCAAGCTGGGCAGATGATTCTGCTGTGGAAGAACACAATGACCATCTGGTAACCCCAAAAAGCAGACTTCAGAGCCAGGAGGATTCTCCAGCTCTGTGTTCATCACCACAGAAATAACAAGGTGATGAGATATTGATGGAGGCTGAAAATACACGTTGGTTGTTAATTTTATTTGGTTAAAATACACTTTGGTTGTTAATTTTATTTGGTTAAAATACAGTTTGGTTGTTAATTTTATTTGGTTAAAATCAAGAATTCTCATCATCAGCACACAGTATTGTCATGCTAATTTAATTAGAGGGTGCAAAGAAACTAGGAAAATATTTATTTTACTCCTAAGCTTTACAAATCCACGGGGTTAAGCTGGTTTGTTTGCCTTCAAACATAAATTTATTTTAGGCTTATCCAGCTCAGCAATATTAATTCAAGCAGTCAGCAGCCTGCTGGAAATGGAGGGAAAAAAAAAGCCTCACCAGGAGATTCCCAAGTCCCTCGTAGTCAAAAATCTTATTTTCATACATGTCAGCCAACTCCTTGCTCAGCTCAATGGCTTTTTCCCACATCTCCACAGAGGGCAGGAGAGGCAGGAGGAGGAGGAAAATCATAAAAACATGAAAGAGTCAGTTAAAAGCCTTCATTAGCACAGATAGGTAAACAAAAAAATGCAGCTGATTTTCTATTTCATGCTCTGCCAGGTTTCCCTCAGACTCTGGGATGTGCTTTATTCATTTAATTTTTTTTTTTTGGAGTAATTATTCCAATGCAGCAGATCTTGTGATTTGGAGATCTGAGAGGAATGTGCTTTATTAATTTTATTTTTTTTTAAAACCACAACACAACAAACAAAATTTTTTTTTTTGGAGTAATTATTCCAGTGCTTTAGATCTGGTGATTTGGAGATCTGAGAGGGATGTGCTTTATTTTTTTTTTTTTTTTGGGAGTAATTATTCCAGTGCTGCAGATCTGGTGATTTGGAGAACTGAGAGGGATGTGCTTTATTAATTTTTTTTTTGTAGTAATTATTCCAGTGCTGCAGATCTGGTGATTTGGAGATCTGAGAAGGATGTGCTTTATTAATTTAATTTTTTTGAGTAATTATTCCAGTGCTGCAGACCTTGTGATTTGGAGATCTGAGAGGGATGTGCTTTATTAATTTTATTTTATTTTTTTTTGGAGTAATTATTCCAGTGCTGCAGATCTGGTGATTTGGAGATCTGAGAGGAATCAGATCAGAGGAATTTGGAGATCTGAGATCACAGGTCTGTGATCCTGGCAGGGAAAAGGAGGAAGGACAGGTCTGAGCAGCACAGAGAGAGGCTCAGCTGGGCTCCTCCTGCTGCAGCCAGCACTTCCTTGGGGTTGTCTCATCAGGGAATTGTGGAATTTGGGTGGGAAGGACCTTAAATCCATCCAGTGCCACCCCAGGGACATCTCCTGCTGTCCCAGGTGATCCCAGCCTGGCCTTGGACAATTCCAGGGATCTCTGGGAATTCCATCCCAGCCTCTCCCCACCCTCCCAGGGAGGAATTCCTGCCCAAAATCCCACCTGAATTTCCCCTCTTGCAGCTCAAACCCATTCAGCCTGGCAGAAGGTGAATCCCTCACCACCTCTCCAAGGTCAGCCAGGAAAGCCCCACTCCCTGCCATCCCAAACCCCAAAATCCTGCCAGCAGCCCACAGGCAGGAAGGCAAACCCCTGTGCCGTTCCCACCCACCCAGAACCCTAAAAAGGCTCATTTCCCAGCCTCTTTGGCCACCACAAACAGGACAAACCCCAACATTCCTGGTGTGGAACCCCAGCAGATGTGGAACCCCAGCAGATGTGCAACCCCAGCAGATGATGTGCAACCCCAGCAGATATGGAACCCCAGGAGATGTGGAACCCCAGCAGATGATGTGCAACCCCAGCAGATATGGAACCCCAGCAGATGTGCAACCCCAGGAGATATGGAACCCCAGCAGATGTCCAACCCCAGCAGATGTGGAACCCCAGGAGATGTGGAACCCCAGCAGATGATGTGCAACCCCAGCAGATATGGAACCCCAGGAGATGTGGAACCCCAGGAGATGTGGAACCCCAGCAGATGTGGAATCCCAGCAGATGTGCAACCCCAGCAGATGATGTGCAATCCCAGCAGGTGATGTGCAACCCCAGCAGATGAGCAACCCCAGGAGATGTGGAACCCCAGCAGATGTGCAACCCCAGCAGATGTGCAACCCCAGGAGATGATGTGCAACCCCAGCAGATGTGCAACATCTGCATTCACCCCCTGCAACCAACCCCAACCCCCTGAGGCAGGAATTCCCCACCAGGAGACCCCAAATCCAGCCCCAGGGGCACTGCCAGGGCAGGCTGGGTGGGTTGGACACTCACCTTGCCCCTGTCGAAGAAGGAGATGATCTCCTGGTAGAGCTTCTCCTTGAGCTCCTGCTGGGAGGTGACATAGTAGGTGTCCCTCTGCAGCAGGTGGGGGACACAGGGCTGCTCGGACCACTGCGGTGGATGGATGGAGGGATGGATGGATGGAGGGATGGATGGGGAAAAGCAAAGTGAGAGAAATTTTGGAATTCTGGATTTGGAATGATGTTCCCAGAGAAATCCTTACGGAGGGATTCCAAGCAAATCCCTCGGCAAAGCAAGGGAAGCTTTGCAGAGATAAAAATAAAGATATTTTCTCACTGCAGCACCAGGAGGATTTAATACATTTATGCTAAGAATTGTTTTGCTTTTATTGTTATTATGTACTTAGATCGCTTGTTTTATAGATTTTATAATGTATAATTATTATAGGTTATATGTCTATCATTATATATATCATTGTATCATTACCTATAATTATATTGTTATGTATATATCATTATATATATAACATCATTATATCTATAATATCAATATAAAAATATCATAATAATGCCATTAATTAATATATCATTATGGATCTATCATTGTATCTATAATATTATATATAACATAATAATATCAATAATTGTATCATCATGGATTTATCATTGTGTATATAATATTATATATATCATAGTAATACCAATAATTGTATCATCATGGATTTATCATTGTGTATATAATATTATACATATCATAGTAATGCCAATAATTGTATCATTATGGATCTATCATTGTATCTATAATATTATATATATCATAATTATATCAATAATTGTATCGTTATGGATCTATCATTGTATATATAATATTATATATATCATAATAATACCAATAATTATATCATTATGCATATATCATTGTATATATAATATTATATATCATAATAATATCAATATCATTATAATATTATATATACAATGATAGATCCATAATGATATTGATATTATTATGATATATAATATATATACAATAATTTTACATATATATCATAATAATATCAATAATTATATCATTATGCATATATCATTGTATAATTATATTATATATAATATTATATATATAAATAATGATATAATTATTGATTATATATATCATTATTATCATCATTTTTCTGGGTAATCCGCAAGGCTGTCAATCCCCTAAACACCCACTGCCACCACATAATTCAAACCCATATTAAAAACAGAAAAAAACCCCAAACTGGTCAATTCTGAGCCATTTCTGCTCCATCTAAATCCCAAAGCTGCCAGAGGGAACTCATTTTGGGTTGGTTTGAATACCTGGAGCAGCTCTGCGTGCAGCAGCAGCGTGTAGGCAGCCTCGGTGAAATTCTCACAGTCTGTGTGCAAATCCCTCAGTTTGTACAAATACCTGAGCAAAACCAAAAATTCCTGGATGGGAAAATCACCTGGATCCACGGGAACACCGAGGGAATAAAGGTTTTTTTCCAGGCTGAAGGAAAAAAAGGATTTAACCTACCTGATGTAAATGTCCTCTCGCTTCTTCTCCTTGTAAAAATTCTGCCAACAATGGAAAAAATCACACTTGGATAAAGCCAAGCAGCACAGGGCTGCAGAATCATCTCCAGACAGGTAAATTGGGCAGCAGTTTGAGGATTTCAGGGATTTTTGGTGGTATTTTGGCTGCTCAGGTGGATCCACCCCTTAGTGCCAGGTGGGGCCACCAGCACCTCCAGGAAAGGGGAAAATCTGAGAAATTCCTCGTCTAGAATGATCCAGGATTCCCAATTCCCATCTTCCCTGCCTGCATTCCAGGGCTCACATCACCCTGTGCACAAGGATCAGCCAGTATCTCGATTTTGGACTGCTCACCTTTTTTTATATTTCCAGCTCCAGACTGATTTGGCCACACCATTCACCAAAAAACCCACAAAGAATTCCTCAAAACCCTCCTCCAGGTGAAAAAAAAATCCAAGGGGGTTTCCCAAAATTCCAGGGGAGGTGTCCCAAGCCCTGTACTGCTGCCTCTGGCTGCTCTTAGAATTCTGAGGCAGGCAGGGTTAAAGGGATAAAAGGGTTTTTTAATAGGTATTTTAATAGGATTTGGGTGTTTTAATAGGATTTTAGGTGCACAGCCCTGCAAAGGTGGAACACCCCGAGATGCACACACCATATGGTGGAAATAGAATTTTTACAGAATTTGCAAATTAGTTTATCTGTCTAAAATCCACCAGTAAGAAACCTAATAAATGAAGTAATGTTTCCCCCGTTTTAAGAACCTCTCCCCAAATGAGGCTAGAGCTCAGTTTGCAAAATATATTCCAGAGAGGTTTCAACCAACACTGAAACCTCAATTTTTTGATAGCATAGAGATTTCTAGCTTTTTACTGTGAATGTTTGGTGTTTCCGCCTTGCAGAACCTCAAAATTAAGCTAGAATATCATGATGTTTTAGGATTTTAGCTTCTATATTTTCATGCATCTATAATCCTGTAATTCTTCAGTATATAATTCTGGACTCCACTCAGGGTGCTGAGCTGATTTCTCTCATTTTTAGCCAAAACAATTCCTCTCCAAGCCCAAAACTCAAGGACACCTCACTGTCTCAGAGCCCCAAGATATGGAAACAGCAGTGAATGAACTGGGGGAGCAAACTTGGAGTGATTGACTTCATTAGCTGAAGCTGTAATTGGAGGATTAACCCTGAGATGCAAATGGACAGAATTTATAAAGGATGAAAAACTCGTGACTTATAAAAACTTATAAAGTATGAAGAATTTGTGATTTGCTGTCCATTTTGGGTGTAGCCCTGGGTGAGCTGTGAGTGCCCTGAGTGCACCTGAAGGCTTTCAATAAATTTAACTGCTTTTTATTATTTTAATTTTATCTAACCTCAGTTTTAGCTAAGCCCCTCCATGCATCATTCACACCCCAAAAATCCCAAACATGCAGGCTGAGGGTACAGAACACACACAGAGGAGATATAAAAAGTATAAAAACCTGTGGCTAGCACAGGTCTTTCCCATGAGAATTTTCTCCTGTGTTTTATAAACAAAGATAAAGTTTGGATGTTATTAAAAACAGTGTCTCGAGATCTGGACAGTTCAGGCCTGGCCAGTCAGGCCTAGGGGGAGGTTTCTGACTGACCAATCTGGGTGACTTTTGAAAACTCTATAAGTTGGAATTAAAAATAAGCTCTTTTTCTATGCCACCTGAGAATCCACAATTTTCCTGCTAGCGCTCAACAGTGACAAAAAACTGTTGCTGTTGAGCCGCTAGCAGAGAAAAGGACCCAAGTTCTCAGTGTGGCAAGAAAGAGAGAGTTTATTATTTTGATTTCAATATATATATATAGACTTTCAAAGGTCACCCAAGGTCAGTCAGAAACCTCCCCCTAGCCTGACGGCCAGGCCAACTCCAAATCTCGAGACACTGTTTGAAAAACATCCAAACTTTATCTTTGTTATAAAACACAGCAAAATGTTCTCACGAGAAAGACCTGTGCTAGCCACAGGTGACCTCTGAAAAGTCTATATAAGCTGAAATCAAAATAATAAAGTTCCTCTTTTCTTGCCACACTGAGAACCTGGCTCCTTTTCTCTGCTAGCGGCTCAACAGCGACAAAAAACCACACAAAAGGGTAGATAAAAATGACAAAAAAACCCCAAAAAAGGTCAAAAACTGTGGCTAGCACAGGTCTTTCCCATGAGAATTCTTTTTGTGTTTTATAAATAAAGTTTGGATGTTATTAAAAACAATGTCCCAAGATTTGGACAGTTCAGGCCTGGCCAATCAGGCCTAGGGGGAGGTTTCTGACTGACCAATCTGGGTGACCTTTGAAAACTCTCTATATATGATGAAATCAAAACAATAAAGGTCTTTTCTCCTTGCCACTGAGAACTGGGTCCTTTTCTCGGCTAGCGGCTCAACAGCGACAAAAAAACCACACAAAAAAGTGGATAAAAACGACAAAAAAACCCCAAAAAAAGGCCAAAACCATCACCCACCAGCACGTTGACGGTGCAGCTCATGCGGTTCTCCTTGCTCTCGTCGTGCATGAGGATGGTTCTGTAGTCCAGCAGGTTCTCCAGCAGGCTGCTGACCAGCAGGGCAAACACCTCTCCCGGGGCTGCCAGGTACTTGTGCTTCCTGCAGTGCTCCAGCAGCCTGCGGGGAGCAGGGAGAGGGTGGGAATGGGATTTTGGGGGGAATTATCCTGATTTTCTGGCGTTTCTGTGGGTCAGTGCTGGGTGATCAGAGCTGAGTGATGCAAGCACACTGCCAGGTACTTGTGCTTCCTGCAGTGCTCCAGCAGCCTGAGGGCAGCAGGGAGAGGGCAGAGGGGTGGGAATGGGATTTTGGGGGGAATTATCCTGATTTTCTGGCGTTTCCATGGATGGTGCTCAGTGCTGGGTGATCAGAGCTGAGTGATGCAAGCACACTGCCAGGTACTTGTGCTTCCGGCAGTGCTCCAGCAGCCTGCAGGGAGCAGGGAGAGGGTAGGAGATGGAAATGGGATTTTGGGGGAATTATCCTGATTTTCGCTTTCTGGGTGGTGCTCACCACAACAACAAACACAACCCCCACCCACACCCAGCAGGGAGAGGGCAGAGGGTGGGAATGGGATTTTGGGGGGAATTATCCTGATTTTCTGGCGTTTCCATGGATGGTGCTCAGTGCTGGTGATCAGAGCTGAGTGATGCAAGCACACTGCCAGGTACTTGTGCTTCCGGCAGTGCTCCAGCAGCCTGCAGGGAGCAGGGAGAGGGTAGGAGATGGAAATGGGATTTTGGGGGAATTATCCTGATTTTCCAGCGTTTCCATGGGTGGTGCCACACAACAACAACACACCCAACCCCCACCCACACCCACAAACAAAAAAAAACCACCACCAATCAGTGCTGGACACTCACTGCTGAGTGATGCAAGCACACTGCCAGGTACTTGTGCTTCCTGCAGTGCTCCAGCAGCCTGAGGGGAGCAGGGAGAGGGCAGGGGGTGGAAATGGGATTTTTGAGGGAATTATCCTGATTTTCTGGCGTTTCTGTGGGTGGTGCTCAGCGCTGGGTGATCAGACAACAACACACCCAACCCCCACCCAACCCACAAACAAAAAACACCCCACACAACAACAACACACCCAACCCCCACCCACACCCAGCAGGGAGAGGGCAGAGGGGTGGGAATGGGATTTTGGGGGAATTATCCTGATTTTCTGGCGTTTCCATGGATGGTGCCACCACACAACAAACCCCAACCCCCACCCACACCACAAACAAAAAAAACCACCCCACACACCACGCTGAGTGATGCAAGTACACTGCCAGGTACTTGTGCTTCCTGCAGTGCTCCAGCAGCCTGCGGGGAGCAGGGAGAGGGCAGAGGGTGGGAATGGGATTTTGGGGGGAATTATCCTGATTTTCTGGCATTTCCATGGGTGGTGCTCAGTGCTGGTGCTCAGAGCTCAGTGATGCAAGCGCACTGCCAGGTACTTGTGCTTCCTGCAGTGCTCCAGCAGCCTGAGGAGCAGGGAGAGGGTAGAGATGGAAATGGGATTTTTGAGGGAATTATCCTGATTTTCTGGCATTTCTGTGGATGGTGATCAATGCTGGGTGATCAGAGCTGAGGATGCAAGCACACTGCCAGGTACTTGTGCTTCCCAGTGCTCCAGCAGCCTGCGGGCAGCAGGGAGAGCAAAAAAAAAAAACACCACACCACTCAGTGCTGGGTGATCAGAGCTGAGTGATGCAAGCACACTGCCAGGTACTTGTGCTTCCTGCAGTGCTCCAGCAGCCTGCGGGGAGAGGGCAGAGGGTGGAAATGGGATTTTGGGGGAATTATCCTGATTTTCCAGCGTTTCTGTGGGTGGTGCTCAGTGCTGGGTGATCAGAGCTCAGTGATGCAAGCACCCTGCCAGGTACTTGTGCTTCCGGCAGTGCTCCAGCAGCCTGCGGGGAGCAGGGAGAGGGCAGAGGGTGGAAATGGGATTTTGAGGGAATTATCCTGATTTTCTGGCGTTTCTGTGGATGGTGATCAGTGCTGGTGCTCAGAGCTCAGTGATGCAAGCACACTGCCAGGTGCTTGTGCTTTCTGCAGTGCTCCAGCAGCCTGCAGGCAGCAGGGAGAGGGCAGGGGGGTGAGAATGGGATTTTGGGGGGAATTATCCTGATTTTCTGGCGTTTCTGTGGGTGGTGCTCAGTGCTGGGTGATCAGAGCTGAGTGATGCAAGCACACTGCCAGGTACTTGTGCTTCCTGCAGTGCTCCAGCAGCCTGCGGGGAGCAGGGAGAGGGTAGGAGATGGAAATGGGATTTTTGGGGGGAATTATCCTGATTTTCTGGCATTTCCATGGATGGTGCTCAGTGCTGGACAATCACAGCTGAGTGATGCAAGCACACTGCCAGGTACTTGTGCTTCCTGCAGTGCTCCAGCAGCCTGCGGGCAGCAGGGAGAGGGCAGAGGGTGGAAATGCGATTTTGGGGGAATTATCCTGATTTTCTGGCATTTCCATGGGTGGTGATCAGTGCTGGTGCTCAGAGCTCAGTGATGCAAGCACACTGCCAGGTGCTTGTGCTTTCTGCAGTGCTCCAGCAGCCTGCAGGCAGCAGGGAGAGGCAGGAGATGAAAATGCGATTTTGGGGGGAATTATCCTGATTTTCTGGCGTTTCTGTGGGTGGTGCTCAGTGCTGGGTGATCAGAGCTGAGTGATGCAAGCACACTGCCAGGTACTTGTGCTTCCTGCAGTGCTCCAGAAGCCTGCGGGCAGCAGGGAGAGGGCAGGAGGTGAGAATGGGATTTTGGGGTGGATTATCCTGACTTTCTGGCATTTCCATGGATGGTGCTCAGTGCTGGGTGATCAGAGCTGAGTGATGCAAGCACACTGCCAGGTACTTGTGCTTCCTGCAGTGCTCCAGCAGCCTGCGGGGAGCAGGGAGAGGGCAGAGGGGTGGAAATGGGATTTTGAGGGAATTATCCTGATTTTCCGGCGTTTCTGTGGGTGGTGCTCAGTGCTGGGCAATCAGAGGTGAGAGGGGCAACTCAGGGCAGGATTGGGTGAGAAAAAAAAAGAGTTTTTGGTGCTAAAAGATGTGATTTGCTTTAACTAAGAGTTTTAATTTTGAGTGAGTTTTAATTTTGAGTTTTAACTTTGAGGTTTGAGTTTTGACTTTGAGGTTTAACTCCGAGTTTTATTTTTGAGTTCTAACTTTGACTTTTAACTCCAAGTTTTAACTTCGAGTTTTAACTTTGAGTTTTGACTTTGAGTTTTAACTCCTAGTTTTGAGTTTTAACCTTGAGTTTTAACTCCTGAGTTTTAACTTTGAGTTTTAACTCCTGAGTTTTAACTTTAACTTCTTAAGTTCAACTTTGAGTTCTAACTCCGAGTTTTAACTCCAAGGTTTAACTTTGAGTTTTGAGTTTTAACTTGGAGTTTTGAGTTTTATCTTGGAGTTTTAACTTGGAGTTTTAACTTAACTTAGAGTTTTAACTCCGAGTTTTAACTTTGAGTTTTAACTCCCCACGTTTTCCCACTCCCAGCCCCTCTGGCTGACTCTGAATTCCATCTCCAGCTCAGGACAGCTAAAGGTACAAAATAAACTCAATTTTTGGGCAATCAGCCCCAGAACAGCTGCACAGCCCCGAGATCCCTACAGTAATCCATGAATTAGGATTAGAAAAACAACCCAATAAATGTAAAAAAAGATTTTAAAAAATTTAAAAAGAGCCTCCAGGTGCTCTGTAAAACTCACAGTTTCTCCAGCAGGATCTTGTACTGCTCATCCCCTCGGCCTCCCTCCACCTCCTGGTCCAGCCTGCTGATTAGCTCGTTTTCAAACTGGAAAAAGAAAAATAAACCACAAAATCAGAGAGAAAACAGCAAAAAAACCCCAAAATCTGAGATAAAACAGCAAAAAAACCCCAAAATCAGAGAGGAAACAGCAAAAAACCCCGAAAATCAGAGGGAAACCAGCAAAAAAACCCAAAAATCAGGGAGAAAAGAGCAAAAAAATCCCCAAAATCAGAGAGAAAAGAGCAAAAAATCCCCAAAATCAGGGAGAAAACAGAAAAAAACCCCAAATCAGAGAGAAAACAGCAAAAAAACCCCAAATCAGAGAGAAAACAGCAAAAATCCCCAAATCAGGGAGAAAGCAGAAAAAAAAAAAAAACCCAAAATCAGGGAGAAAGCAGAAAAAAACCCCCAAAATCAGGGAGAAAACTGCAAAAAAACCCCAAAATCGGGGAGAAAATGGCAAAAAAAACCCCAAAATCAAAGAGAAAAGAGCAAAAAAAACCCCAAAATCAGAGAGAAAATAGCAAAAAAACCCCAAAATCAAAGAGAAAAGAGTAAAAAAACCCCCAAAATCAGGGATAAAACACCAAAAAAAACCCAGAATCACAGAGAAAACACCAAAAAAACCCCAAAATCAGAGAGAAAACAGCAAAAAATATTATTGTATATATACATTTCATATATTGTATTTAATATTGACTTATTTCATTTTAATTTTTACCTATTTTAACTTTCAAATTCATTTTCATTTTTAAAATTGTATTTCATTACTGTATATATACATTTCATATATTGTATTTAACATTGCTTATTTCATTTTAATTTTTTACCTATTTTATTTCAATTTTTAAATTGATTTTCATTTTTAAAATTGTATTTTATTACTGTATATATACATTTCATATGTTGTATTTAATATTGACTTCATTTTAATTTTTAAATTGATTTTCATTCTCAAAATGGTAATTTTATTACTGTATACATACATTTCATACATTGTATTTAACATTGACTTACTTCACTTCAATTTTTACCTATTTTATTTTCATTTTTAAATTGATTTTCATTTTCAAAATGGTATTTTATTACTGTATATATACATTTCATACATTGTATTTAACACTGACTTCATTTCAATTTTTACCTATTTTAACTTTCAAATTCATTTTCATTTTTAAAATTGTATTTCATTACTGTATATATACATTTCATATATTGTATTTAACATTGACTTACTTCATTTTAATTTTTTATCCATTTTATTTCAATTTTTAAATTGATTTTCATTCTGAAA
>NW_028147870.1:0-591 GCF_008360975.1 Lichenostomus cassidix
TGGTCCCAGCTGGGACCTAACGTTGCCGGCGGGAGCGGTTTCTCCTGGGGGAGGTCTGGGATGCGTAGTCCCTGCGCCTGGGCCTGCCAGCACTCGGTGCTGGCCCCTGGCTCCTGTCACGGCGACTCCTAGACCGGGCAGGTGGGTTTGAGGCCTGGCGTTGCCGTCGAGAGCGGCTGCGCCTGGGGGACGTCGCCGACACCGTGTCCCCGCGCCTGGGCCTGCCAGCACTCGGTGCTGGCCCCTGGCTCCTGTCACGGCGACTCCTAGACCGGGCAGGTGGGTTTGGGGCCTGGTGTTGCTGGTGGGAGTGGCTGCGTCTGGGGGACGCCACCGACACCGTGGGCCTGCCAGCACTCGGTGCTGGCCCCTGGCTCCTGTCACGGCGACTCCTAGACCGGACAGGCGGATTAGGGGCTGGGCGTTGCTGGCGGGAGCGGTTTCTCCGGGGGGATGTTGCTGCCGATTCTGTGTCCCTGTCCCGGGGCCTCTCTGCACTTGGTGCTCTTCTCTGGCTCCTGTCAAGGCGACTCCTAGACCGGGCAGGTGGGTTAGGGGCCTGGCGTAGCTGGTGGGACCGATTTGTCCTTG
>NW_028147871.1:0-5882 GCF_008360975.1 Lichenostomus cassidix
GGTGTCTTGGTTTGAAAACAAACCAATGGGAGATCACAAGTCAAGATTGAAATTAAAAAAAGGTGAAATAATACAAGGAAAAGCACTGACAAAGTCAGATATAACTTAACACCCTGTTAGGGTGGTAGTAGCAGTCTAACTGAAGTAGTCTAGTTGAAGCGGTGATCTTGTGAAGGTCTAGTCTCTAGCTGAAGATCTAGTAGTAGCTCTGGTTTTCTGGGAACTCAGTAGACAGGGCTAGCTCAGGCAGTTCTAAGGCCAGGTTATATCCAGGTGGGAACACCTGGCTCCTCTCTCTTGGGCAGAGCATTTCACAATGGGATGAGATAAGTCCATGAGTCACACGGTGGGTCCCTGATGGCTCATTGCCTGTCATGCGGGTGGGTCGTTAGCAAGTGATAATAGCTAACGGATGGCCCATTGTCTGTCATCCGGAGTGGGTGATAGCAGCTAATGGCCCACAGCTGGTGGTAATAGAATACTTAACTACATCAATATTGCAACCTAGGACATTATTCACCCCTTATTCTATTACCAACTACACAGTTCTCACTTAAGATAAGGTTTCTTTGTGGGACACAACGGGTTTTTCCATCTGCTTGCATCACTCACTAAGTATAACTAGGTTCTTGGGCAAAAACTACTCTATGGATGGGTTTGCTTTTCCCTGAGGTGGGACTAATTTAAACAGTCTTTCCTAAAAAACCTCTTATGTGTACCACAGGGACTTTATCTCTATCTACTGTGTGTAAAGGTTCGGACTCGGCAGGACCGGCTTGATTGATAGAACTCTTTGTGTTAACCATCTAGGTGGCCTTTGCTAAGTTCAGTTTTCAATTTTTGAAGGTTTCCCCGCTAAGTGCTTTCAAAGTTGTCTTAAGTAGTTCGTTGCACCGTTCAACTTTCCCGGCAGCTGGTGCATGATAGGGGATATGGTATATCCATTCAATTTCGTGTTCTCTAGCCCAGGTGCTTATGAGGTCATTTTTGAAATGGGTTTTATTGTCAGACTTGATTTTCTCAGGGGTATTATGTCTCTACAGGACTTGCTTTTCTAGATTCAAGATGGTGTTTCGGGTAGTAGCATGAGGCACAGGGTAGGTCTCTAACCATCTTGTGGTTGCTTTTACTATGGTCAACACGTAGCGCTTTTCTTGGCGGGTTTGGGGAAGTGTGATGTAATCAACTTGCCATACTTCCCCATACCTGTACTTTGACCATTGTCTACTATACTACAGAGGCTTCACTCGCTTGGTCTGTTTGATTGCAGCGCAAGTCTCACAGCTGTGGATGACCTGTGAGATGTTGTCCATGGTCAAGTCTACTCCTCGGTCACGAGCCCACCTGTATGTCGCATCTCTCTCTTGATGACCAGAGGCATCATGGGCTCAACGAGCTAGAAATAATTTTCCTTTGTGCTGCCAGTCTAGATCTACCTGTGACACTTCCACCTTGGCAGCTCGGTCTACTTGCTCGTTGTTATGATGCTCTTCATTAGCTCAACTTTTAGGTATATGTGCATCTACATGTCGAACTTTTACAGTCAGCTTTTCTGCCCGGGCGGCGATGTCTTGCTAAATCTCAGCGGCCCAGATAGGTTTTCTTCTGCGCTGCTAGTTAGCCTTTTTCCAGCGATTTAACCATCTCTACAGTGCATTGGCTACCATCCAGGAGTCGGTGTAGAGATAGATTCTTGGCCATTTCTCTCGTTCAGCAATATTTAAAGCCAGCTGGATGGCTTTAAGCTCTGTAACTTGACTCGATCTACCTTGTCTCTCGGTAGCTTGTACAGCTTGTCGTGTGGGGCTTTATACTGCAGCTTTCTATTTCTGATTTGCGCCTACAATTCGGCAGGAACCATCGGTGAAGAGGGCATAGCGTCTTTTATTCTTCGGCAGCTTGTTATACGGGGGTGCTTCCTCGGCACGTGCTACTTGCTCTTCTGCTTTTTCTGAAGATAATTTAAAAGTCTCACCTTCAGGCCAGTTTGTTATAATTTCTAGAATCTCAGGGCGATTCGGGTTTCCAATACGGGCGCGCTGTGTGATGAGGGCAATCCATTTGCTCTACGTGGCATCAGTGGCATGGTGGGTAGAGGGAACCCTTCCCTTGAACATCCACCCCAGCACTGGCAGTCGGGGTGCAAGGAGAAGTTGTGTTTCTGTGTCGATCACCTCTGAGGCAGCTTGGACTCTTTCGTAAGCTGCCAAGATTTCTTTCTCGGTGGGAGTGTAGTTGACTTCAGACCCTCTGTAACTTTGACTCTAGAATTTCAGTGGTCGGCCTCGGGTCTCACCAGGCACTTTCTGCCAAAGGCTCTAGGACAGACCATGGCTCCCGGCTGCAGAGTAAAGCACATTCTTTACTTTTGGTCTTGTCTTGACTGGTCCAAGGGTTACCGCATGAGCGATCTCTTGTTTGATTTGGGTGAAGGCTTGCTGCTGTTCAGGGCCCCAGTGGAAATCGTTCTTCTTGCGGGTTATGAGGTAGAGAGGACTCACGATCTGGCTGTACTCAGGGATGTGCATTCTCTAAAAGCTTATGGCGCCTAGGAAGGCTTGTGTCTCCTTCTTGTTGGTTGGTGGAGACATCGCGATGATCTTATTGATGACCTCAGAAGGAATCTGACGCCGTCCATCTTGCCACTTTACTCCCAGGAACTGGATCTCTCGGGCAGGTCCCTTGACTTTACTCTTTTTGATGGCGAAACCGGCTTCCAGGAGAATTCTGATGATTTTCTCTCCTTTCCCAAATACTTCTGTGGCTGTGTCTCCCCACACAATGATGTCATCAATGTACTGCAGATGTTCTGGAGCCTCACCCTTTTCTAGTGCAGCTTGGATCAGTCTATGGCAGATGGTGGGACTGTGCTTCCACCCCTGGGGCAGTCGGTTCCACGTGTACTGCACACCTCTCCAGGTGAAAGCAAACTGAGGCCTGCACTCTGCTGCCAGAGGAATGGAGAAAAAGGCATTGGCAATATCAATGGTCGCATACCACTTTGCTGCCTTGGATTCTAGCTCATACTGAAGTTCTAACATGTTCGGTACAGCAGCACTTAGTGGTGGTGTGACTTCATTCAGGCCACGGTAATCCACCGTCAGTCTCTATTCTTCACTGGACTTACGCACTGGCTATATAGGGCTGTTAAAGGGTGAGTGAGCCTTGCTGACCACCCCTTGGCTCTCTAGATCCCGAATCATCTTATGGATGGGGGCTACAGAGTTTCTGTCAGTGCGGTATTGCCGGCGGTGCACTGTTGCTGTAGCAATTGGTACCCGCTGTTTTTTAATTCTCAGTAGTTCTACAGCAGATGGGTTGTCTGAGAGACCAGGCAGGCTATTCAGTTGTCTTATGTCTTCCGCCTCTACGGCTGCTATCTCAAAAGCCCAGCGATGTCTCTTCGGGTCCTTGAAATATCTACTCCTGAGATAATCTATGCCGAGGATGCATGGGGCGTCTGGACCAGTCACAATGGGGTGTTTTTGCTACTCATTCCCAGTTAAACTCACTTCAGCTTTTAGTACAGTCAGCTGCTGGGATCCTCCTGTCACCCCAGAAATAGAAATGGATTCGGTCTTTACATACCTGGATGGCATCAGGGTGCACTGAGCGCCGGTGTTAACTAAAGCCGTGTATCTTTGTGGGTCAGACGTGCCAGGCCATCGGATCCACACAGTCTAATAGATCCGATTATCTCTTTCCTCTACCTGGTTAGAGGCAGGGCTCTTCTAATTTTGTTTTTGGTGTATGATGTTCTTCTCCTGTAAATGTGTTTCTGAGGTTTTTTCAAGAGGATCAGTCATATTATCCTTTCCATTCTGTCGGGGGTTCTGTCCACAAGAGACTGGGGCAGTGTTGTACCTAGATGAGCCTCCTGAAGTGGATGTTTTTTTTTTCAGTTTACGTACCCGGGCTGCTAAGGAGGAGGTGGGTTTCTTATCCCACTTCCTCATGTCTTCCCCATGCTCTTGAAGGAAAAACCAGAGGTCACGTCGTGGAGTTTGTTTTCTTTCCCTGACTGGAGTACGTCTGCTCCTGATGGCAGAGACTCGGGTTGGTTTTGGTGTGGCATGGAAAAATCTTTCTGTGAGCTCTTTCCTTAGTTTTTGATGGCTCTCTTCAATCAATCTCCGGACTTGCTCGGCTAGGTTTGTTTCTACCGATGAGACCTGGGTGCGTAGTGGGGCGGTGACAGTGTCCTCATAAATTCTCAGTTTGTTTGCTAACACGCCCACCTGGTCTTCGCCTTCCCTCCACTGCAGTGTTGCCAGGTAACGAGAGTATATCTCTGGTCTGAGCCGCGCGAATCTTAGCTACATTTGTGAAGTGCACCGGACATTATCTGGGCTCTTGGGGAATCTCTCATTGTCTGAGAAAATGATCTCTAGTACGGCCAATTTTCTCAGGCATCGGATACCTTGTTCTATTGTGTTCTATTTTTTTTGGTGCATCTGGAGGTCTTTTTTGCACAGGTATTTGTCTCGTACATTCAGTAGCAATCGCCGCTAGAGGCTGAGAGTTTTCTGGGTTTTTTCAATTCCCTGGTTAATGACTACATCTTGAGACAGGGATTTTAGTTGTTTGGTTTCGCTTTTATCTAGAATAGTGTCATTAGCTGCGGCGTCCCAGATACGGAGCAGCCAGGTCAAGATGGACTCATTCGCCTGCCGGGTGAATTCCCTCCGTAGGTCCCGCAGCTCCCCCAGGGATAGAGAGCGAGTGATGATCTCTGGCTCTGTCTCTTCTGCTTGGTGAGATGGTCCTGCCGCATCCTCATCAGTCGCTGTGCGGACTGACTTGCTCTTGGATTTCTTTTTCTGGACGGGGGCAACTGCTACGGGCTTCGGCTGTTTTGATTTGCTTTGTTTCTCCTCCGCAAGAAGACAAAATATTTTCTTGATCTGCAGCATGAGGTACAGGGTGCTGGTCAAAGAAAACAGAACTAACAAAAAGATTATGCCATCCCTAGCATCCAGAGAGAACTCAATATCCTCAAAAACGGCTGTGCTTGACCTGAAAGGCTGGAAGAAACCGCTCTCTCCTCCTAGCCCCAGAGGGTGGGTGTGATTGCTGAGGAGGTCCCAGATGGAGCAGCTCAGGTTAGGCCAGGCAGACAAAGTTGAGTAAATATACCGAATGGTGTTCATCGCCTCACAGGTTACTATGCAATAGGCATAATAAACCAATAGAGCAATTTTTATGCTATGCCCTGATCGTAACAAGAGCAATACGACGGGCAGATAGCTTCCCATTTGAGGAAAGATATAGAGAGCGAGATAAAGCACCCATATAGATAAGCTGAGCATCATGGTGATAGGATTTCTGCGTTTCCCCAGGTCGTGCCCCACGTTGGGCGCCAAAATATGTCTTGGTTTGAAAACAAACCAATGGGAGATCACAAGTCAAGATTGAAATTAAAAAAAGGTGAAATAATACAAGGAAAAGCACTGACAAAGTCAGATACAACTTAACACCCTGTTAGGGTGGTAGTAGCAGTCTAACTGAAGTAGTCTAGTTGAAGCGGTGATCTTGTGAAGGTCTAGTCTCTAGCTGAAGATCCAGTAGTAGCTCTGGTCCTCTGGGAACCCAGTAGACAGGGCTAGCTCAGGCAGTTCTAAGGCCAGGTTATATCCAGGTGGGAACACCTGGCTCCTCCCTCCTGGGCAGAGCATCTCACAATGGGATGAGATAAGTCCATGAGTCACACGGTGGGTCCCTGATGGCCCATTGCCTGTCATGCGGGTGGGTCGTTAGCAAGTGATAATAGCTAACGGATGGCCCATTGTCTGTCATCCGGAGTGGGTGATAGCAGCTAATGGCCCACAGCTGGTGGTAATAGAATACTTAACTACATCAATATTGCAACCTAGGACAGGTGG
>NW_028147872.1:0-5957 GCF_008360975.1 Lichenostomus cassidix
GTCCTAGTGTCCTAGGTTGCAATATTGATGTAGTTAAGTATTCTATTACCACCAGCTGTGGGCCATTAGCTGCTATCACCCACTCCGGATGACAGGCAATGGGCCATCCGTTAGCTATTATCAGCTGCTAATGACCCACCCCGCATGACAGGCAATGGGCCATCAGAGACCCACCGTGTGACTCATGGACTTATCTCATCCCATTGTGAGATGCTCTGCCGAGGAGGGAGGAGCCAGGTGTTCCCACCTAGATATAACCTGACTCTAGAACTACCTGAGCTAGCCCTGTCTACTGGGTTCCCAGAAGACCAGAGCTACTACTAAATCTTCAGCTGGAGACTAAACCTTCACAAGATCACCGCTTCAACTAGACTACTTCAGTTGGACTGCTACTACCACCCTAACAGGGTGTTAGGTTGTATCTGACTTTGTCAGTGCTTTTCCTTGTATTATTTCACTTATTTTTAATTTCAATCTTGACTTGTGATCTCCCACTGGTTTGTTTTCAAACCAACACATATTTTGGCGCCCAACGTGGGGCACAACCTGGGGAAACTCAGAAATCCTATCACCATGATGCTCGGCTTATCTATATGGGTACTGTATCTCGCTCTCTATATTTTTCCTCAAATAAGATACTATCTGCCCGTCGTATTGCTCCTGTTGCGACCAGGGAATGGCATGAGAATTGCCCTATTGGTTTATTATGCCTATGGCATGGTTACCTGTGAGGCGATGAACACCATTCGTTATATATACTCGACTTTGTCTGCCTGGCCTAACCTGAGCTGCTTCGTCTGGGACCTGCTCAGCAATCGCACCCACCCTCTGGGGCTAGGAGGAGAAAACGGTTTCTTCCAGCATTTCAAGTCAGGCACAGCCGTTTTTGAGGATATTGAGTTCTCTCTGGATGCTAGGGATGGCATAATCTTTTTGTTAGTTCTGTTTTCCTTTTTCTCTGCGACCAGCACAGTGTACCTCATGCTGAAGAACAGAAAAATACTTTGTCTTCAAGAGGAAGAGAAAAGAAACAAGTCAGCAGGCAAGAAGAAAAAAACCAAAGGAGCAGTCAATGTCTCAACACAGACCATTGCCGAATCAGAACAGCCGAAGCCTGTAGCAGTTGCCCCCGTCCAGAAAAAGAAATCCAAGAGCAAATCAGTCCGCACAGCGACTGATGAGGATGCGGCAGGACCATCTCACCAAGCAGAAAAGACGGAGCCAGAGATCATCACTCGCTCTCTGTCCCTGGGGGAGCTGCGGGACCTACGGAGGGAATTCACCCGGCAGGCGAATGAGTCCATCTTGACCTGGCTGCTCCGCATCTGGAACGCCGCAGCTAATGACACGATTCTGGATGAAAGTGAAGCCAGACAACTGGGATCCCTGTCTCAGGATGTGGTCATTGACCAAGGGATTGGGAAAACCCAGGAAACTCTCAGCCTCTGGCGGCGATTGCTGCTGAGTGTACGGGACAGATACCTGTGCAAAGAAGACCTCCAGATGCACCAAAGAAAATGGAACACCATAGAACAAAGTATCCGATGCCTGAGGGAATTGACCGTGCTAGAGATCATTTTCTCAGACAACGAGAAATTCCCCAAGAGCCCAGATAATGTCCGGTGCACTTCACAAATGTGGCTAAGATTCGCACGGCTCGGACCAGAGATATACTCTCATTACCTGGCAACATTGCAGTGGAGGGAAGGTGAAGACCAGGTGGGCGTGTTAGCAAACAAACTGAGAATTTATGAGGACACTGTCACTGCCCCACTACGCACCCAGGTCTCATCGGTAGAAACAAACCTGGCCGAGCAAGTCCGGAGATTGATTGAAGAGAGCCATCAGAAACTAAGGAAAGAGCTCACAGAAAGATTTTTCCATGCCACACCAAAACCAACCCGAGTCTCTGCCATCAGGAGCAGACGTACTCCAGTCAGGGAAAGAAAACAAACTCCACGACGTGACCTCTGGTTTTTCCTTCAAGAGCATGGGGAAGACATGAGGAAGTGGGATAGGAAACCCACCTCCACCTTAGCAGCCCGGGTACGTGAATTGAAAAAAGAAACATCCACTTCAGGAGGCTCATCTAGGTACAACACTGCCCCAGTCTCTTGTGGACAGAACTCCAGACAGAATAGAAATGATAATATGACTGATCCTCTTGAAGGAACCTCAGGAACACATTTACAAGAGAAGAACATCGTGCACCAAAAACAGGATTAGAGGAGCCCTGCCTCTAGCCAGGTAGAGGAAAGGGATAATCGGATCTATTGGACTGTGTGGATCCGATGGCCTGGCACGTCTGACCCACAAAGATACACGGCTTTGGTTGACACCGGCGCTCAGTGCACCCTGATGCCATCCAGGTATGTGGAGACCGAATCCATTTCTATTTCCGGGGTGACAGGAGGATCCCAGCAGCTGACTGTACTGGAAGCTGAAGTGAGTTTAACTGGGAATGAGTGGCAGAAACACCCCATTGTGACTGGTCCAAACGCCCCATGCATCCTCAGCATAGATTATCTCAAAAGTAGATATTTCAAAGACCCGAAAGGACATCGCTGGGCTTTTGGGATAGCAGCCGTAGAGACAGAAGACATAAAACAACTGAATAGCCTGCCTGGTCTCTCAGATAACCCGTCTGCTGTAAGACTACTGAAAATTGAAGAACAGCGGGTACCAATTGCTACAGCAACAGTGCATCGCCGGCAATACCGCACTGACAGAGACTCTGTGGCCCCCATCCATAAGATGATTCGAGATCTAGAGAGCCAAGGGGTGGTCAGCAAGGCTCACTCACCCTTTAACAGCCCTATATGGCCGGTGCGTAAGTCCAGTGAAGAATGGAGACTGACGGTGGATTACCGTGGCCTGAATGAAGTCACACCACCACTGAGTGCTGCTGTACCGGACATGTTAGAACTTCAGTATGAGCTGGAATCCAAGGCAGCAAAGTGGTATGCGACCATTGATATTGCCAATGCCTTTTTCTCCATTCCTCTGGCAGCAGAGTGCAGGCCTCAGTTTGCTTTCACCTAGAGAGGTGTGCAGTACACGTGGAACCGACTGCCCCAGGGGTGAAAGCACAGTCCCACCATCTGCCATGGACTAATCCAAGCTGCACTGGAAAAGGGTGAAGCTCCAGAACATCTGCAATATATTGATGACATCATTGTGTGGAGAGACACAGCAACAGAAGTATTTGGGAAAGGAGAGAAAATCATCAGAATTCTCCTAGAAGCCGGTTTTGCCATCAAGAAGAGCAAAGTCAAGAGACCTGCCCGAGAGATCCAGTTCCTGGGAGTAAAGTGGCAAGACGGACGGCGTCAAATTCCTTCTGAAGTCATCAATAAGATCATCGCGATGTCTCCACCAACCAACAAAAAAGAGACACAAGCCTTCCTAGGCGCCATAGGCTTTTAGAGAATGCACATCCCTGAATACAGGCAGATCGTAAGTCCTCTCTACCTCATAACCCGCAAAAAGAACGATTTCCACTGGAGCCCTGAACAGCAGCAAGCCTTCACCCAGATCAAACAAGAGATTGCTCATGCGGTAGCCCTTAGACCAGTCAGGACAAGACCAAAGGTAAAGAATGTGCTTTACTCTGCAGCCGGGATCCATGGTCTGTCCTAGAGCCTTTGGCAGAAGGTGCCTGGTGAGACCCGAGGTCGACCACTGAGATTCTAGAGTCGAAGTTACAGAAAGTCTAAAGTCAACTACACTCCCACCGAGAAAGAAATCTTAGCAGCTTACGAAGGAGTCCAAGCCGCCTCAGAGGTGATCAGCACAGAAACACAACTTCTCCTTGCACCCCGATTGCCAGTGCTGGGGTGGATGTTCAAGGGAAGAGTTCCCTCTACCCACCATGCCACTGATGCCACGTGGAGCAAATAGATTGCCCTCATCACGCAGCGCGCCCGTATTGAAAACCCGAATCGCCCTGGGATTCTGGAAATTATAACAAACTAGCCTGAAGGTAAGACTTTTAAATTATCTTCAGAAGAAGCAGAAGAACAAGTAGCACGTGCCGAGGAAGCACCCCCGTATAACGAGCTGCCAGAGAGTGAAAGACGCTATGCCCTCTTCACCGATGGTTCCTGCCGAATTGTAGGCGCAGATCGAAAATGAAAAGCTGCAGTATGGAGCCCCACACAACAAGCTGTACAGGCTACCGAGAGACAAAGTAGATCGAATCAAGTCGCAGAGCTTAAAGCCATCCAACTGGCTTTAAATATTGCTGAACGAGAGAAATGGCCAAAGCTCTATCTCTACACCGACTCCTGGATGGTAGCCAATGCACTGTGGAGATGGTTAGATCGCTAGAGAAAGGCTAACTGGCAGCGCAGAGGAAAACCCATCTGAGCCGCTGAGATTTGGCAGGACATCGCCGCCCGGGCAGAAAAGCTGACCGTGAAAGTTCGACACGTGGATGCACATGTACCTAAGAGTCGGGCTAATGAAGAGCATCGTAACAACGAGCAGGTAGACCGAGCTGCCAAGGTGGAAGTGTCACAGGTAGATCTAGACTGGCAGCACAAAGGAGAATTATTTCTAGCTCGTTGGGCCCATGATGCCTCTGGTCATCAAGGGAGAGATGCGACATACAAGTAGGCTCGTAACCGAGGGGTAGACTTGACCATGGACAACATCTCACAGGTCATCCACAGCTGTGAGACTTGCGCTGCAATCAAACAGGCCAAGCGGGTGAAGCCTCTGTAGTATGGTAGACGATGGTCAAAGTACAAGTATGGGGAAGTATGGCAAGTTGACTACATCACACTTCCCCAAACCCGCCAAAGAAAGCGCTACGTGCTGACCATGGTGAAAGCAACCACGAGATAGTTAGAGACCTACCCTGTACCTCATGCTACTGCCCGGAACACCATCTTAAGTCTGGAAAAGCAAGTCCTGTGGAGACATGGTACCCCAGAAAAAATCGAGTCTAACAATGAAACCCATTTCAAGAATAGCCTCATAAGCACCTGGGCTAGAGAACACGGAATTGAATGGATATACCACATCCCCTATCATGCACCAGCTGCCGAGAAAGTTGAACGGTGCAACGGACTACTTAAGACAACTTTGAAAGCACTTGGCGGGGGAACCTTCAAAAATTGGGAACTGAACTTAGCAAAGGCCACCTAGATGGTTAACACAAGGAGTTCTATCAATCGAGCCGGTCCTGCCGAGTCCAAACCTTTGCACACAGTGGATGGAGATAAAGTCCCTGTAGTACACGTAAAAGGTTTTTTAGGAAAGACTGTTTAGATTAGTCCCACCTCAGGCAAAGGCAAGCCCATCCGTGGGGTTGTTTTTGCCCAAAGACCTGGTTATACTTGGTGAGTGATGCAAGCAGATGGAGAAACCCGTTGTGTCCCACAAGGAGACCTTATCTTAAGTGAGAACTGTGTAGATGGTAATAGAATAAGGGGTGGATAATGTCCTAAGTTGCAATATTGATGTAGTTAAGTATTCTATTACCACCAGCTGTGGGCCATTAGCTGCTATCACCCACTCCGGATGACAGGCAATAGGCCATCCGTTAGCTATTATCACTTGCTAATGACCCACCCCGCATGACAGGCAATGGGCCATCAGGGACCCACCGTGTGACTCATGGACTTATCTCATCCCATTGTGAGATGCTCTGCCGAGGAGGGAAGAGCCAGGTGTTCCCACCTAGATATAACCTAACTCTAGAACTACCTGAGCTAGCCCTGTCTACTGGGTTCCCAGAAGACCAGAGCTACTACTAAATCTTCAGCTGGAGACTAAACCTTCACAAGATCACCGCTTCAACTAGACTACTTCAGTTGGACTGCTACTACCACCCTAACAGGGTGTTAGGTTGTATCTGACTTTATCAGTGCTTTTCCTTGTATTATTTCACTTATTTTTAATTTCAATCTTGACTTGTGATCTCCCACTGGTTTGTTTTCAAACCAAGACAC
>NW_028147873.1:0-5984 GCF_008360975.1 Lichenostomus cassidix
CTGTTTTGGTTTGAAAACAAACCAGTGGGAGATCACAAGTCAAGATTGAAATTAAAAATAAGTGAAGTAATACAAGGAAAAGCACTGACAAAGTCAGATACAACTTAACACCCTGTTAGGGTGGTAGTAGCAGTCTAACTGAAGTAGTCTAGCTGAAGCGGTGATCTTGTGAAGGTCTAGTCTCTAGCTGAAGATCTAGTGGTAGCTCTGGTCCTCTCAGGGAACCCAGTAGACAGGGCTCGCTCAGGCAGTTTCAAGGCCAGGTTATATCCAGGTGGGAACACCTGGCTCCTCCCTCCTCGGCAGAGCATCTCACAATGGGATGAGATAAGTCCATGAGTCACACGGTGGGTTTCTGATGGCTTATTGCCTGTCATGCGGGGTGGGTCGTTAGCAAGTGATAATAGTTAACGGATGGCCCATTGCCTGTCATCCGGAGTGGGTGATAGCAGCTAATGGCCCACAGCTGGTGGTAATAGAATACTTAACTACATCAATATTGCAACTTAGGACATTATCTACCCTTTATTCTATTATTAACTACACAGTTTTTACTTAAGATAAGGTCTCTTTGTGGTACACAACGGGTTTCTCCATCTGCCTGCATCACCCACCAAGTATAACTAGGTTTTTGGGCAAAAACCACTCCACGGATGGGTTTGCCTTTCTCTGAGGTGGGACTAATCTAAACAGTCTTTCCTAAAAAACTTCTTACGTGTACTACAGGGACTTTATTTCTATTTACTGTGTGCAAAGGTTTGGACTCGGCAGGACCGGCTCGATTGATAGAATTCTTTGTGTTAACTATCCAGGTGGCTTTTGCTAAGTTTAGTTTTCAATTTTTGAAGGTTTTCTCGCTAAGTGTCTTTAAAGTTGTTTTAAGTAGTCTGTTGTACCGTTCAACTTTCCCGGCAGCCGGTGCATGATAGGGGATATGGTATATCCATTTAATTCTGTGTTCTCTAGCCCAGGTGCTTATGAGGCCATTCTTGAAATGGGTTCCATTGTCAGACTCGATTCTCTCAGGGGTACCATGTCTCCACAGGACTTGTTTTTCTAGACCCAAGATGGTGTTCCGGGCAGTAGCATGAGGCACAGGGTAGGTTTCTAACCATCTCGTGGTTGCTTCTACCATGGTCAGCACGTAGCGCTTTCCTTGGCGGGTTTGGGGAAGTGTGATGTAGTTAACTTGCCATACTTCCCCATACCTGTACTTTGACTATTGTCTACCATACCACAGAGGCTTCACTCGCTTGGCCTGTTTGATTGCAGCGCAAGTCTCACAGCTGTGGATGATCTGTGAGATGTTGTCCATGGTCAAGTCTACTCCTCGGTCACGAGCTCATCTGTATGTCGCATCCCTCCCTTGATGACCAGAGGCATCATGGGCTCAACGAGCTAGAAATAACTCTCCTTTGTGCTGCCAGTCTAGATCTACCTGTGACACTTCTACCTTGGCAGCTCGGTCTACCTGCTCGTTGTTACGATGCTCTTTATTAGCTCGACTCTTAGGTACATGTGCATCCACATGTCGAACTTTCATAGTCAGCTTTTTTGCCCGGGCGGCGATGTCCTGCCAAATTTTAGCGGCCTAGATGGGTTTTCTTCTGCGCTGCCAGTTAGCCTTTCTCTAGCGATCTAACCATCCCCATAGCGCGTTGGCTACCATCCAGGAGTCAGTGTAGAGATAGAGCTTTGGCTATTTTTCTCGTTCGGCAATATCCAAAGCCAGTTGGATGGCTTTAAGCTCTGCAACTTGACTCGATCTACCTTGTCTCTCGGTAGCCTGTACAGCTTGTCGTGTGGGGTTCCATACTGCAGCTTTTCATTTTCGATTTGCGCCTACAATTCGGCAGGATCCATCGGTGAAGAGGGCATAGCGTCTTTCACTCTCCGGCAGCTCGTTATACGGGGGTGCTTCCTCGGCACGTGCTACTTTTTTCTCTGCTTTTTCTGAAGATAATTTAAAAGTCTCACCTTCAGGCCAGTTTGTTATGATTTCCAGAATCCCAGGGCGATTCGGGTTTCCAATACGGGCGCGCTGTGTGATGAGGGCAATCCATTTGCTCCACGTGGCATCAGTGGTATGGTGGGTAGAGGGAACTCTTCTCTTGAACATCTACTCTAGCACTGGCAGTCGGGGTGCAAGGAGAAGTTGTGTTTCTGTGCCAATCACCTCTGAGGCGGCTTGGACTCCTTCGTAAGCTGCCAAGATTTCTTTTTCGGTGGGAGTGTAGTTGACTTCAGACCTTCTGTAACTTCGACTCCAGAATCCCAGTGGTCGACTTCGGGTCTCACCAGGCACTTTCTGCCAAAGGTTCCAGGACAGACCATGGCTCCCGGCTGCAGAGTAAAGCACATTCTTTACCTCTGGTCCTGTCCTGACTGGGCTAAGGGCTACCGCATGAGCAATCTCTTGTTTGATCTGGGTGAAGGCTTGCTGCTGTTCAGGGCCCCAGTGGAAATCGTTTTTCTTGCGGGTTATGAGGTAGAGAGGATTCACGATCTGGCTGTACTCAGGGATGTGTATTCTCTAAAAGCTTATGGCGCTTAGGAAAGCTTGCGTCTCTTTCTTGTTGGTTGGTGGAGACATCGCGATGATCTTATTGATGACCTCAGAAGGAATCTGACGCCGTCCGTCTTGCCACTTTACTCCCAGGAACTGGATCTCTCGGGCAGGTCTCTTGACTTTGCTCTTCTTGATGGCGAAACCGGCTTCCAGGAGAATTCTGATGATTTTCTCTCCTTTCCCAAATACTTCCGTTGCTGTGTCCCCCCACACAATGATGTCATCAATATACTGCAGATGTTCTGGAGCCTCACCCTTTTTCAGTGCAGCTTGGATCAGTCTATGGCAGATGGTGGGACTGTGTTTCCACCCCTGGGGCAGTCGGTTCCACGTGTACTGCACACCTCTCCAGGTGAAAGCAAACTGAGGCCTGCACTCTGCTGCCAGAGGAATGGAGAAAAAGGCATTGGCAATATCAATGGTTGCATACTACTTTGCTGCTTTGGATTTCAGCTCATACTGAAGTTCCAACATGTCCGGTACAGCAGCACTCAGTGGTGGTGTGACTTCATTCAGGCCACGGTAATCTACCGTCAGTCTCCATTTTTCACTGGACTTACGCACCGGCCATATAGGGCTGTTAAAGGGTGAGTGAGCCTTGCTGACTACCCCTTGGCTCTCCAGATCCCGAATCATCTTATGGATGGGGGCTACAGAGTCTCTGTCAGTGCGGTATTGCCGGCGATGCACTGTTGCTGTAGCAATTGGTACTCGCTGTTCTTCAATTCTCAGCAGTCCTACAGCAGACGGGTTATCTGAGAGACCAGGCAGGCTATTTAGTTGTCTTATGTCTTCCGTCTCTACGGCTGCTATCCCAAAAGCCCAGCGATGTCCCTTCGGGTTTTTGAAATATCCACTCCTGAGATAATCTATGCCGAGGATGCATGGGGCGTCTGGACCAGTCACAATGGGGTGTTTCTGCCACTCATTCCCAGTTAAACTCACTTCAGCTTCCAGTACAGTCAGCTGCTGGGATCCTCCTGTCACCCCAGAAATAGAAATGGATTCGGTCTCCACATACCTGGATGGCATCAGGGTGCACTGAGCGCCGGTGTCAACCAAAGCCGTGTATCTTTGTGGGTCAGACGTGCCAGGCCATCGGATCTACACAGTCCAATAGATCCGATTATCCCTTTCTTTTACCTGGCTAGAGGCAGGGCTCCTCTAATCTTGTTTTTGGTGTACGATGTTCTTTTCCTGTAAATGTGTTCCTGAGGTTCCTTCAAGAGGATTAGTCATATTATTCTTTTCATTCTGTCTGGAGTTCTGGCCACAAGAGACTGGGGCAGTGTTGTACCTAGATGAGCCTCCTGAAGTGGGTGTTTTTGTTTTCAATTCACGTATCCGGGCTGCTAAGGTGGAGGTGGGTTTCTTATCTCACTTTCTCATGTTTTTCCCATGCTCTTGAAGGAAAAACCAGAGGTCACGTCGTGGAGTTTGTTTTCTTTCCCTGACTGGAGTACGTCTGCTCCTGATGGCAGAGACTCTGGTTGGTTTCGGTGTGGCATGAAAAAATCTTTCTTTGAGCTCTTTCTTTAGTTTCTGGTGGCTCTCTTTAATTAAGCTCCGGACTTGCGCGGCCAGGTTTGTTTCCACCGATGAGACCTGGGTCCGTAGTGGAGCGGTGACAGTGTCTTCGTAAATTTTCAGTTTGTTTGTTAACACGCCTACCTGGTCTTCGCCTTCCCTCTACTGCAATGTTGCCAGGTAACGAGAGTATATCTCTGGTCCGAGCCGCGCGAATCTTAGCCACATTTGTGAAGTGCACCGGACATTATCTGGGCTCTTGGGGAATCTCTCGTTGTCCGAGAAAATGATCTCTAGCACGGCCAATTCCCTCAGGCATCGGATACCTTGTTTTATTGTGTTTTATTTCCTTTGGTGCATCTGGAGGTCTTCTTTGCACAGGTATCTGTTCTGTACACTCAGCAGCAATCGCCGCCAGAGGCTGAGAGTTTCCTGGGTTTTCCCAATCCCCTGGTCAATGACCACATCCTGAGACAGGGATCTCAGTTGTCTGGCCTCACTTCCATCCAGAATGGTGTCATTAGCTGCGGCGTCCCAGATACGGAGCAGCCAGGTCAAGATGGACTCATTCGCCTGCCGGGTGAATTCCCTCCGTAGGTCACGCAGCTCCCCCAGGGATAGAGAGCGAGTGATTATCTCTGGCTTTGTCTCTTCTGCTTGGTGAGATGGTCCTGCCGCATCCTCATCAGTCACTGTGCGGACTGACTTGCTCTTGGATTTCTTTTTCTGGACGGGGGCAACCGCTACTGGCTTTGGCTGCTCTGATTCAGCAATGGTTTGTGTTGAGACATTGATTGCTTGTTTGGTTCTTTTCCTCTTGGTAGCAGTTTGCGTGGACGTGGTGCCTGCTGACTTGTTTCTTTTTTCTTCCTCTTCGAGAAGACGCTGTACAACACCAAGTATTGTTCTGTTTCTCAGCATGAGGTACACAGTGCTGGTCAAAGAGAATAGAACTGACAAAAACATTATGCTATCTCTAGCATCCAGAGAGAACTCAATGTTGTCAAAGATGGCTGTGCCTGGCCTGAAATGCTGGAAGAAACCACTCTCTCCTCCTAGCCCCAGAGGGTGGGTGCGATTGCTGAGGAGGTCCCAGACGAAGCAGCTCAGGTTAGGCCAGGCAGACAAAGTCGAGTATATATTCCGAATGGTATTCATTGCCTCACAGGTTACCATGCAATAGGCATAATAAACCAATACAGCAATTTTCATGCCATGCCCTGATCGTAACAAGAGCAATACGACGGGCAGATAGTTTCTCATTTGAGGAAAGATATAGAGAGCGAGATAAAGCACCCATACAGATAAGCTGAGCATCATGGTGATAGGATTTCTGAGTTTCCCCAGGTCGTGCCCCACGTTGGGCGCCAAAATATGTCTTGGTTTGAAAACAAACCAGTGGGAGATCACAAGTCAAGATTGAAATTAAAAATAAGTGAAGTAATACAAGGAAAAGCACTGACAAAGTCAGATACAACCTAACACCCTGTTAGGGTGGTAGTAGCAGTCCAACTGAAGTAGTCCAGTTGAAGCGGTGATCCTGTGAAGGTCTAGTCTCCAGCTGAAGATCCAGTGGTAGCTCTGGTCCTCTCAGGGAACCCAGTAGACAGGGCTAGCTCAGGCAGTTCCAAGGCCAGGTTATATCCAGGTGGGAACACCTGGCTCCTCCCTCCTCGGCAGAGCATCTCACAATGGGATGGTAAGTCCATGAGTCACACGGTGGGTCCCTGATGGCCCATTGCCTGTCATGCGGGGTGGGTCGTTAGCAAGTGATAATAGCTAACGGATGGCCCATTGCCTGTCATCCGGAGTGGGTGATAGCAGCTAATGGCCCACAGCTGGTGGTAATAGAATACTTAACTACATCAATATTGCAACCTAGGACAAC
>NW_028147874.1:0-5884 GCF_008360975.1 Lichenostomus cassidix
TCACAGTGTCCTAGGTTGCAATATAGATGTAGTTAAGTATTCTATTACCACCAGCTGTGGGCCATTAGCTGCTATCACCCACTCCGGATGACAGACAATGAGCCATCCGTTAGCTATTATCACTTGCTAATGACCCACCCCGCATGACAGGCAATGGGCCATCAGGGACCCACCGTGTGACTCATAGACTTATCTCATCCCATTGTGAGATGCTCTGCCGAGGAGAGAGGAGCCAGGTGTTCCCACCTGAATATAACCTGGCCTTAGAACTGCCTGAGCTAGCCCTGTCTACTGGGTTCCCAGAAGACCAGAGCTACCACTAGATCTTCAGCTGGAGACTAGACCTTCACAAAATCACCGCTTCAACTGGACTACTTCAGTTAGACTGCTACTACCACCCTAACAGGGTGTTAGGTTGTATCTGACTTTGTCAGTGCTTTTCCTTGTATTATTTCACTTATTTTTAATTTCAATCTTGACTTGTGATCTCCCATTGGTTTGTTTTCAAACCAAGACATATTTTGGCGCCCAACATGGGGCACGACCTGGGGAAACGCAGAAATCCTATCACCATGATGCTCAGCTTATCTATATGGGTATTGTATCTCGCTCTCTATATCTTTCCTCAAATGAGAAGCTATCTGCCCGTCGTATTGCTCTTGTTACGATCAGGGCATAGCATGAAAATTGCTCTATTAGTTTATTATGCCTATTGCATAGTAACCTGTGAGGCGATGAACACCATTCGGTATATTTACTCAACTTTGTCTGCCTAGCCTAACCTGAGCTGCTCCATCTGGGACCTCCTCAGCAATCGCACCCACCCTCTGGGGCTAGGAAGAGAGAGCGGTTTCTTCCAGCCTTTCAGGTCAGGCACAGCCGTTTTTGAGGATATTGAGTTCTCTCTGGATGCTAGGGATGGCATAATCTTTTTGTTAGTTCTGTTTTCTTTGACCAGCACCCTGTACCTCATGCTGCAGATCAGGAAAATATTTTGTCTTCTTGCGGAGCAGAAACAAAGCAAATCAGAACAGCCGAAGCCCGTAACAGTTGCCCCCGTCCAGAAAAAGAAATCCAAGAGCAAGTCAGTCCGCACAGCGACTGATGAGGATGCGGCAAGACCATCTCACCAAGCAGAAGAGACAGAGCCAGAGATAATCACTCGCTCTCTATCCCTGGGGGAGCTGCGGGACCTACGGAGGGAATTCACCCGGCAGGCGAATAAGTCCATCTTGACCTGGCTGCTCCGTATCTGGGACGCTGCAGCTAATGACACTATTCTGGATAGAAGCAAGGCCAGACAACTGGGATCCCTGTCTCAGGATGTGGTCATTGACCAGGAGATTGGGAAAACCCAAAAAACTCTCAGCCTCTGGCGGCGATTGCTACTGAGTGTACGGGACAGATACCTGTGCAAAAAAGACCTCCAAATACACCAAAAGAAATGAAACACAATAGAACAAGGTATCCGATGCCTG
Organism: Lichenostomus cassidix; assembly: GCF_008360975.1. NCBI lineage: Eukaryota > Metazoa > Chordata > Aves > Passeriformes > Meliphagidae > Lichenostomus > Lichenostomus cassidix. The sequence goes on from NW_028147874.1 coordinate 1,479, forward strand.
AGGGAATTAGCCGTGCTAGAGATCATTTTCTCAGACAACAAGAGATTCCCCAAGAGCCCAGATAATGTCCGGTGCACTTCACAAATGTGGCTAAGATTCGCGCGGCTCGGACCAGAGATATACTCTCGTTACCTGGCAACACTGCAGTGGAGGGAAGGCGAAGACCAGGTGGGCGTGTTAGCAAACAAACTGAGAATTTATGAGGACACTGTCACCGCCCCACTACGCACCCAGGTCTCATCGGTAGAAACAAACCTGGCCGAGCAAGTCCGGAGATTGATTAAAGAGAGCCATCAAAAACTAAGGAAAGAGCTCACAGAAAGATTTTTCCATGCCACACCAAAACCAACCCGAGTCTCTACCATCAAGAGCAGACGTACTCCAGTCAGGGAAAGAAAACAAACTCCACGACGTAACCTCTGGTTTTTCCTTCAAGAGCATGGGGAAGACATGAGGAAGTGGGATAGGAAACCCACCTCCTCCTTAGCAGCCCGGGTACGTGAATTGAAAACAGAAACATCCACCTCAAAAAGCTCATCTAGGTACAACACTGCCCCAGTCTCTTGTGGACAGAACTCCAGACAGAATAAAAGTGATAATATGACTGATCCTCTTAAAGAAACCTCAGGAACACATTTACAGGAGAAAAACATCGTGCACCAAAAACAGGATTAGAGGAGCCCTGCCTCTAGCCAAGTAGAGAAAAGGGATAACCGGATCTATTAGACTGTGTAGATCCGATGGCCTGGCACGTCTAACCCACAAAGATACACGGCTTTGGTTGACACCGGCGCTCAGTGCACCCTGATGCCATCCAGGTATGTGGGGACCGAATCCATTTCTATTTCTGGAGTGACAGGAAGATCCCAGCAGCTGACTGTACTGGAAGCTGAAGTGAGTTTAACTGGGAATGAGTAGCAGAAACACCCCATTGTGACTAGTCCAGACGCCCCATGCATCCTTGGCATAGATTATCTCAAGAGTGGATATTTCAAGAACCCAAAAAGACATCGCTGGGCTTTTGAAATAACAGCCGTAGAGACAGAGGACATAAGACAACTGAATAGCCTGCCTAGTCTCTCAGATAACCCGTCTGCTGTAGAACTACTGAAAATTGAAGAACAGCGGGTACCAATTGCTACAGCAACAGTGCATCGCCGGCAATACCGCACTGACAGAGACTCTGTAGCCCCCATCCATAAGATAATTCGAGATCTAGAGAGCCAAGGAGTAGTCAGCAAAGCTCACTCACCCTTTAACAGCCCTATATGGCCAGTGCGTAAGTCCAGTGAAGAATGGAGACTGACAGTGAATTACCGTAGCCTGAATGAAGTCACACCACCACTGAGTGCTGCTGTACCGAACATGTTAGAACTTCAGTATGAGCTGAAATCCAAAGCAGCAAAGTAGTATGCGACCATTGATATTGCCAATGCCTTTTTCTCCATTCCTCTGGCAGCAGAGTGCAGGCCTCAGTTTGCTTTCACCTAGAAGGGTGTGCAGTACACATAGAACCGACTGCCCCAGGGGTGGAAACACAGTCCCACCATCTGCCATGAACTGATCCAGGCTGCACTGGAAAAAGGTGAGGCTCCAGAACATCTGCAGTATATTGATAACATCATTGTGTGGGGGGACACAGCAACGAAAGTATTTGAAAAAAGAGAGAAAATCATCAAAATTCTCCTGGAAACCGGTTTCGCCATCAAGAAGAGTAAAGTCAAGAGACCTACCCGAAAGATCCAGTTCCTGGGAGTAAAGTGGCAAGACGAACGGCGTCAGATTCCTTCTGAAGTCATCAATAAGATCATCGCGATGTCTCCACCAACCAACAAGAAGGAGACACAAGCCTTCCTAAGCGCCATAGGCTTTTGGAGAATGCACATCCCTGAATACAGCCAAATCGTGAATCCTCTCTACCTCATAACCCGCAAGAAGAATGATTTCCACTGGGGCCCTGAACAGCAGCAAGCCTTCACCCAGATCAAACAGGAGATCGCTCATGCAGTAGCCCTGGGACCAGTCAGGACAAGACCAGAGGTAAAGAATGTGCTTTACTCTGCAGCCGGGAGCCATGGTCTGTCCTGGAGCCTTTGGCAGAAGGTGCCTAGCGAGACCCGAGGTCAACCACTGAGATTCTAGAGTCGAAGTTACAGAAGGTCTAAAGTCAACTACACTCCCACCGAAAAAGAAATCTTGGCAGCTTACGAAAGAGTCCAAGCCGCCTCAGAGGTGATCAGCACAAAAACACAACTTCTCCTTGCACCCCGACTGCCAGTGCTGGGGTAGATGTTCAAGGGAAAGGTTCCCTCTACCCACCATGCCACTGATGCCACATGGAGCAAATAAATTACCCTCATCACGCAGCGCGCCCGTATTAGAAACCCGAATCGCCCTGAGATTCTAGAAATTATAACAAACTAGCCTGAAGGTGAAACTTTTAAATTATCTTCAAAAGATGCAGAAGAGCAAGTAGCACGTGCCGAGGAAGCACCCCCATATAATGAACTGCCAGAGAGTGAAAGACACTATGCCCTCTTCACCGATGGTTCCTGCCGAATTGTAGGCGCAGATCAGAAATAAAAAGCTGCAGTATGGAGCCCCACACGACAAGCTGTTCAGGCTACCGAAAGACAAGGTAGATCGAGTCAGGTCGCAGAGCTTAAAGCCATCCAACTGGCTTTAGATATTGCCGAACGAGAAAAATAGCCAAAGCTTTATCTCTACACCGACTCTTAGATAGTAACCAATGCACTGTGGGGATAGTTAAATCGCTAGAAAAAAGCTAACTAGCAGCGCAGAGGAAAACCCATCTGGGCCGCTGAGATTTGGCAAAACATCGCCGCCCGGGCAGAAAAGCTGACCGTAAAAGTTCGACACGTGGATGCACATGTACCCAAGAGTCGAGCTAATGAAGAGCATCATAACAACGAGCAGGTAGACCGAGCTGCCAAGGTAGAAGTGTCACAGGTAGATCTAGACTGGCAGCACAAAAGAGAATTATTTCTAGCTCGTTGGGCCCATGATGCCTCTGGTCATCAAGGGAGAGATACAACATACAGGTGAGCTCGTGACCGAGGGGTAAACTTGACCATAGACAACATCTCACAAGTCATCCACAGCTGTGAGACTTGCGCTGCAATCAAACAGACCAAGCGGGTGAAGCCTCTGTGGTATGGTGGACGATGGTCAAAGTACAGGTATGGGGAAGTATGGCAAGTTGACTACATCACACTTCCCCAAACCCGCCAAGAAAAGCGCTACGTGTTGACCATGGTGGAAGCAACCACAAGATAGTTAGAGACCTACCCTGTGCCTCATGCTACTGCCCGGAACACCATCTTAAGTCTAAAAAAGCAAGTCCTGTGGAGACATAGTACCCCTGAGAAAATCGAGTCTAACAATGGAACCCATTTCAAAAATGGCCTCATACGCACCTGAGCTAGAAAACACGAAATTAAATGAATATACCACATCCCCTATCATGCACCAGCTGCTAAGAAAGTTGAACAGTGCAACAGAATACTTAAGACAACTTTGAAGGCACTTGGCGAGGGAACCTTCAAAAATTGGGAACTGAACTTAGCAAAAGCCACCTAGATAGTTAACACAAAGGATTCTATCAATCGAGCCAGTCCTGCCGAGTCCGAACCTTTGCACACAGTAGATAGAGATAAAGTCCCTGTGGTACACATAAGAGGTTTTTTAGAAAAGACTGTTTGGATTAGTCCCACCTCAGGCAAAGGCAAACCCATCCGTGGAGTGGTTTTTGCCCAAAGACCTAGTTATACTTGGTGAGTGATGAAGGCAGATGGAAAAACCTGTTGTGTACCACAAGGAGACCTTATCTTGAGTGAGAACTGTGTAGATGGTAATAGAATAAGGAGTAGATAATGTCCTAGGTTGCAATATAGATGTAGTTAAGTATTCTATTACCACCAGCTGTGGGCCATTAGCTGCTATCACCCACTCCGGATGACAGACAATGAGCCATCCGTTAGCTATTATCACTTGCTAATGACCCACCCCGCATGACAGGCAATGGGCCATCAGAGACCCACCGTGTGACTCATAGACTTATCTCATCCCATTGTGAGATGCTCTGCCGAGGAGAGAAGAGCCAGGTGTTCCCACCTGAATATAACCTAGCCTTAGAACTGCCTGAGCTAGCCCTGTCTACTGGGTTCCCAGAAGACCAGAGCTACCACTAGATCTTCAGCTAGAGACTAGACCTTCACAAAATCACCGCTTCAACTGGACTACTTCAGTTAGACTGCTACTACCACCCTAACAGGGTGTTAGGTTGTATCTGACTTTGTCAGTGCTTTTCCTTGTATTATTTCACTTATTTTTAATTTCAATCTTGACTTGTGATCTCCCATTGGTTTGTTTTCAAACCAAAACAA
>NW_028147875.1:0-5941 GCF_008360975.1 Lichenostomus cassidix
ATGGTTTGAAAAGAAACCGGTGGGAGATCACAAGTCAAGATTGAAATTAAAAATAAGTGAAATAATACAAGGAAAAGCACTGACAAAGTCAGATACAACCTAACACCCTGTTGGGGTGGTAGTAGCAGTCCAACTGAAGTAGTCCAGTTGAAGCGGTGATCCTGTGAAGGTCTAGTCTCCAGCTGAAGATCCAGTAGTAGCTCTGGTCCTCTGGGAACCCAGTAGACAGGGCTCGCTCAGGCAGTTCCAAGGCCAGGTTATATCCACGTGGGAACACCTGGCTCCTCCCTCCTCGGCAGAGCATCTCACAATGGGATGAGATAAGTCCATGAGTCACACGGTGGGTCCCTGATGGCCCATTGCCTGTCATGCGGGGTGGGTCATTAGCAAGTGATAATAGCTAACGGATGGCCCATTGCCTGTCATCAGGAGTGGGTGATAGCAGCTAATGGCCCACAGCTGGTGGTAATAGAATACTTAACTACATCAATATTGCAACCTAGGACATTATCCACCCCTTATTCTATTACCATCTACACAGTTCTCACTTAAGATAAGGTCTCCTTGTGGTACACAACAGGTTTCCCCATCTGCCTTCATCACCCACCAAGTATAACCAGGTCCTTGGGCAAAAACCACTCCACGGATGGGTTTGCCTTTGCCTGATGTGGGACTAATCCAAACAGTCTTTCCTAAGAAACCTCTTACGTGTATCACAGGGACTTTATCTCCATCCACTGTGTGCAAAGGTTCGGACTCGGCAGGACCGGCTCGATTGATAGAACCCCTTGTGTTAACCATCCAGGTGGCCTTTGCTAAGTTCAGTTCCCAATTTTTGAAAGTTCCCCCGCCAAGTGCCTTCAAAGTTGTCTTAAGTAGTCCGTTGCACCGTTCAACTTTCCCGGCAGCTGGTGCATGATAGGGGATGTGGTATATCCATTCAATTCCGTGTTCTCTAGCCCAGGTGTGTATGAGGCCATTCTTGAAATGGGTTCCATTGTCAGACTCGATTCTCTCAGGGGTACCATGTCTCCACAGGACTTGCTTTTCCAGACCCAAGATGGTGTTCCGGGCAGTAGCATGAGGCACAGGGTAGGTCTCTAACCATCCCGTGGTTGCTTCCACCATGGTCAACACGTAGCGCTTTCCTTGGCGGGTTTGGGGAAGTGTGATGTAGTCAACTTGCCATCCTTCCCCATACCTGTACTTTGACCATCGTCCACCATACCACAGAGGCTTCACCCGCTTGGCCTGTTTGATTGCAGCGCAAGTCTCACAGCTGTGGATGACCTGTGAGATGTTGTCCATGGTCAAGTCCACCCCTCGGTCACGAGCCCACCTGTATGTTGCATCTCTCCCTTGATGACCAGAGGCATCATGGGCCCAACGAGCTAGAAATAATTCTCCTTTGTGCTGCCAGTCCAGATCCACCTGTGACACTTCCACCTTGGCAGCTCGGTCCACCTGCTCGTTGTTACGATGCTCTTCATTAGCCCGACTCTTAGGTACATGTGCATCCACGTGTCGAACTTTCACGGTCAGCTTTTCTGCCCGGGCGGCAATGTCCTGCCAAATCTCAGCGGCCCAGATGGGTTTTCCTCTGCGCTGCCAGTTGGCCTTTCTCCAGCGATCTAACCATCCCCACAGTGCATTGGCTACCATCCAGGAGTCAGTGTAGAGATAGAGTCTTGGCCATTTCTCTCGTTCGGCAATATCCAAAGCCAGTTGGATGGCTTTAAGCTCTGCGACCTGACTTGATCCACCTTGTCCCTCAGTAGCCTGTACAGCTTGTCGTGTGGGGCTCCATACTGCAGCTTTCCATTTCCGATCTGCGCCTACAATTCGGCAGGAACCATCGGTGAAGAGGGCATAGCGTCTTTCACTCTCCGGCAGCTCGTTATACGGGGTGCTTCCTCAGCACGTGCTACTTGCTCCTCTGCTTCTTCTGAAGATAATTTAAAAGTCTCACCTTCAGGCCAGTTTGTTATAATTTCCAGAATCCCAGGGCGATTTGGGTTTCCAATACGGGCGCGCTGTGTGATGAGGGCAATCCATTTGCTCCACGTGGCATCAGTGGCATGGTGGGTAGAGGGAACCCTTCCCTTGAACATCCACCCCAGCACTGGCAGTCAGGGTGCAAGGAGAAGTTGTGTTTCTGTGCCGATCACCTCTGAGGCGGCTTGGACTCCTTCGTAAGCTGCCAAGATTTCTTTCTCGGTGGGAGTGTAGTTGACTTCAGACCCTCTGTAACTTCGGCTCCAGAATCCCAGTGGTCGACCTCGGGTCTCACCAGGCACCTTCTGCCAAAGGCTCCAGGACAGACCATGGCTCCCAGCTGCAGAGTAAAGCACATTCTTTACCTCTGGTCCTGTCCTGACTGGGCCAAGTGCTACCGCATGAGCGATTTCCTGTTTGATCTGGGTGAAGGCTTGCTGCTGTTCAGGGCCCCAGTGGAAATCGTTCTTCTTGCGGGTTATGAGGTAGAGAGGACTCACGATCTGGCTGTACTCATGGATGTGCATTCTCCAAAAGCCTATGGCGCCTAGGAAAGCTTGCGTCTCCTTCTTGTTGGTTGGTGGAGACATCGCGATGATCTTATTGATGACCTCAGAAGGAATCTGACGCCGTCCGTCTTGCCACTTTACTCCCAGGAACTGGATCTCTCGGGCAGGTCCCTTGACTTTACTCTTCTTGATGGCGAAACCGGCTTCCAGGAGAATTCTGATGATTTTCTCTCCTTTCCCAAACACTTCCATTGCTGTGTCCCCCCACACAATGATGTCATCAATATACTGCAGATGTTCTGGAGCCTCACCCTTTTCCAGTGCAGCCTGGATCAGTCCATGGCAGATGGTGGGACTGTGCTTCCACCCCTGGGGCAGTCGGTTCCATGTGTACTGCACACCCCTCCAGGTGAAAGCAAACTGAGGCCTGCACTCTGCTGCCAGAGGAATGGAGAAAAAGGCATTGGCAATATCGATGGTCGCATACCACTTTGCTGCCTTGGATTCCAGCTCGTACTGAAGTTCCAACATGTCCGGTACAGCAGCACTCAGTGGTGGTGTGACTTCATTCAGGCCACGGTAATCCACTGTCAGTCTCCATTCTTCACTGGACTTACGCACTGGCCATATAGGGCTGTTAAAGGGTGAGTGAGCCTTGCTGACCACCCCTTGGCTCTCCAGATCCCGAATCATCTTATGGATGGGGGCCACAGAGTCTCTGTCAGTGCGGTATTGCCGGCGGTGCACTGTTGCTGTAGCAAGTGGTACCCGCTGTTCTTCAATTCTCAGTAGTCCTACAGCAGACGGGTTATCTGAGAGACCAGGCAGGCTATTCAGTTGTCTTATGTCTTCTGTCTCTACGGCTGCTATCCCAAAAGCCCAGCGATGTCCCTTTGGGTCTTTGAAATATCCACTCCTGAGATAATCTATGCCGAGGATGCATGGGGCGTCTGGACCAGTCACAATGGGGTGTTTCTGCCACTCGTTCCCAGTTAAACTCACTTCAGCTTCCAGTACAGTCAGCTGCTGGGATCCTCCTGTCACCCCAGAAATAGAAATGGATTCGGTCCCCACATACCTGGATGGCATCAGGGTGCACTGAGCGCCGGTATCAACCAAAGCCGTGTATCTTTGTGGGTCAGACGTGTCAGGCCATCGGATCCACACAGTCCAATAGATCCGATTATCCCTTTCCTCTACCTGGCTAGAGGCAGGGCTCCTCTAATCCTGTTTTTGGTGCACGATGTTCTTGTCCTGTAAATGTGTTCCTGAGGTCCCTTCAAGAGGATCAGTCATATTATCACTTCCATTCTGTCTGGAGTTCTGTCCACAAGAGACTGGGGCAGTGTTGTACCTAGATGAGCCTCCTGAAGTGGATGTTTCCGTTTTCAATTCACGTACCCGGGCTGCTAAGGTGGAGGTGGGTTTCCTGTCCCACTTTCTCATGTCTTCCCCATGCTCTTGAAGGAAAAACCAGAGGTCACGTCGCGGGGTTTGTCTTCTTTCCCTGGCTGGGGGACGTCTGCTCCTGATGGCAGAGACTCGGGTTGGTTTTGGTGTGGCATGGAAAAATCCTTCTTTGAACTCTTTCCTTAGTTTCTGGAGGCTCTCTTCAATTAAGCTCCGGACTTGCTCGGCCAGGTTTGTTTCTACCGATGAGACCTGGGTGCGTAGTGGGGCGGTGACAGTGTCCTCATAAATTCTCAGTTTGTTTGCTAACACGCCCACCTGGTCTTCGCCTTCCCTCCACTGCAATGTTGCCAGGTAGCGAGAGTATATCTCTGGTCCGAGCCGCGCGAATCTTAGCCACATTTGTGAAGTGCACCGGACATTATCTGGGCTCTTGGGGAATCTCTCGTTGTCTGAGAAAATGATCTCTAGCACGGCCAATTCCCTCAGGCATCGGATACCTTGTTCTATTGTGTTCCATTTCCTTTGGTGTATCTGGAGGTCTTCTTTGCACAGGTATCTGTCCCGTACACTCGCCAGCAATCGCCGCCAGAGGCTGAGAGTTTCCTGGGTTTTCCCAATCCCCTGGTCAATGACCACATCCTGAGACAGGGATCCCAGTTGTCTGGCCTCACTTCCATCCAGAATAGTGTCGTTAGCTGCAGCGTCCCAGATACGGAGCAGCCAGGTCAAGATGGACTCATTTGCCTGCCGGGTGAATTCCCTCCGTAGGTCACGCAGCTCCCCCAGGGATAGAGAGCGAGTGATGATCTCTGGCTCTGTCTCTTCTGCTTGGTGAGATGGTCCTGCTGCATCCTCATCAGTCGCTGTGCGGACTGACTTGCTCTTGGATTTCTTTTTCTGGACGGGGGCAACCGCTACTGGCTTTGGCTGTTCTGATTCGGCAATGGTCTGTGTTGACACATTGACTGCTCGTTTGGTTCCTTTCCTCTTGGTGGCAGTTTCCGTGGATGTGGTGCCTGCTGACTTGTTTCTTTTCTCCTCCTCTTTGAGAAGACGCTGTACAACACCAAGTATTGTTCTGTTTCTCAGCATGAGGTACACTGTGCTGGTCGCAGAGAAGAAAGAAAACAGAACTAACAGGAAGATTATGCCATCCTTAGCATCCAGAGAGAACTCAATGTTATCAAAGATGGCTGTGCCTGGCCTGAAATGCTGGAAGAAACCACTCTCTCCTCCTAGCCCCAGAGGGTGGGTGCGATTGCTGAGTAGGTCCCAGACGAAGCAGCTCAGGTTAGGCCAGGCAGACAAAGTCGAGTATATATTCCGAATGGTATTCATCGCCTCACAGGTTACCATGCAATAGGCATAATAAACCAATACAGCAATTATAGTTTCCCATTTGAGGAAAGATATAGAGAGCGAGATAAAGCACCCATACAGATAAGCTGAGCATCATGGTGATAGGATTTCTGAGTTTCCCCAGGTTGAGCCCCACGTTGGGCGCCAAAATATGTCTTGGTTTGAAAACAAACCAGTGGGAGATCACAAGTCAAGATTGAAATTAAAAATAAGTGAAATAATATAAGGAAAAGCACTGACAAAGTCAGATACAACCTAACACCCTGTTAGGGTGGTAGTAGCAGTCCAACTGAAGTAGTCCAGTTGAAGCGGTGATCCTGTGAAGGTCTAGTCTCCAGCTGAAGATCCAGTAGTAGCTCTGGTCCTCTGGGAACCCAGTAGACAGGGCTAGCTCAGGCAGTTCCAAGGCCAGGTTATATCCAGGTGGGAACACCTGGCTCCTCCCTCCTGGGCAGAGCATCTCACAATGGGATGAGATAAGTCCATGAGTCACACGGTGGGTCCCTGATGGCCCATTGCCTGTCATGCGGGGTGGGTCGTTAGCAAGTGATAATAGCTAACGGATGGCCCATTGCCTGTCATTAGGAGTGGGTGATAGCAGCTAATGGCCCACAGCTGGTGGTAATAGAATACTTAACTACATCAATATTGCAACCTAGGACAAA
>NW_028147876.1:0-5886 GCF_008360975.1 Lichenostomus cassidix
GTGTGTTGGTTTGAAAACAAACCAGTGGGAGATTACAAGTTAAGATTGAAATTAAAAATAAGTGAAATAATACAAGGAAAAGCACTGACAAAGTCAGATACAACCTAACACCCTGTTAGGGTGGTAGTAGCAGCCCAACTGAAGTAGTCTAGTTGAAGCGGTGATCTTGTGAAGGTTTAGTCTCCAGCTGAAGATCTAGTAGTAGCTCTCGTCCTCTGGGAACCCAGTAGACAGGGCTAGCTCAGGCAGTTTTAAGGCTAGGTTATATCCAGGTGGGAACACCTGGCTCTTTTCTCTTCGGCAGAGCATCTCACAATGGGATGAGATAAGTCCATGAGTCACACGGTGGGTTCTTGATGGCTCATTGCCTGTCATGCGGGGTGGGTTGTTAGCAAGTGATAATAGCTAAGGATGGTTCATTGCCTGCCATCCGGAGTGGGTGATAGCAGCTAATGGCCCACAGCTGGTGGTAATAGAATACTTAACTACATCAATATTGCAACTTAGGACATTATCCACTCCTTATTCTATTACTATCTACACAGTTTTTACTCAAGATAAGGTCTCTTTGTGGTACACAACAGGTTTTTTTATCTGCTTTCATTATTTACTAAGTATAACCAGGTCTTTGGGCAAAAACCACTCTACGGATGGGTTTGCCTTTGCCTGAGGTGGGATTAATCTAAACAGTTTTTCCTAAAAAACTTCATACGTGTACTACAGGGACTTTATCTCTATTTACTGTGTGCAAAGGTTTGGACTCGGCAGGACCGGCTCGATTGATAGAACTCTTTGTGTTAACTATCTAGGTGGCTTTTGCTAAGTTTAGTTTTCAATTTTTGAAGGTTCCCCCGCTAAGTGTTTTTAAAGTTGTCTTAAGTATTTTGTTGCACCGTTCAACTTTTTCAGCAGCTGGTGTATGATAGGGGATGTGGTATATTTATTTAATTTTGTGTTTTTTAGCTTAGGTGCGTATGAGGCCATTTTTGAAATGGGTTTCATTGTCAGACTCGATTTTCTCAGGGGTATTATGTTTTCACAGGACTTGTTTTTTCAGACCCAAGATGGTGTTCTGGGCAGTAGCATGAGGCACAGGGTAGGTTTCTAACCATTTTGTGGTTGCTTCCACCATGGTCAACACGTAGCGCTTTCCTTGGCGGGTTTGGGGAAGTGTGATGTAGTCAACTTGCCATACTTCCCCATACCTGTACTTTGACTATCGTTCATCATACCACAGAGGCTTTACCCGCTTGGCTTGTTTGATTGTAGCGCAAGTCTCACAGCTGTGGATGACCTGTGAGATGTTGTTCATGGTCAAGTCTACCCTTCGGTCACGAGCTCACTTGTATGTTGCATCTCTCCCTTGATGACCAGAGGCATCATGGGCTCAACGAGCTAGAAATAATTCTCTTTTGTGCTGCCAGTCTAGATCTACTTGTGACACTTTCACCTTGGCAGCTCGGTTTACTTGCTCGTTGTTACGATGCTCTTCATTAGCCCGATTCTTGGGTACATGTGCATCTACGTGTCGAACTTTCACGGTCAGCTTTTCTGCCCGGGCGGCGATGTCCTGCCAAATCTCAGCGGCCCAGATGGGTTTTCCTCTGCGCTGCCAGTTAGCTTTTCTCCAGCGATCTAACCATCCCCATAGTGTATTGGCTACTATCTAAGAGTCGGTGTAGAGATAAAGCCTTGGCTATTTTTTTTCGTTCAGTAATATCCAAAGCCAGTTGGATGGCTTTAAGCTTTGCGACTTGACTTGATTTACCTTGTCCCTCGGTAGCCTGTACAGCTTGTTGTGTGGGGCTCTATACTGCAGCTTTTTATTTTCGATCTGCGCTTACAATTTGGCAGGAATTATCGGTGAAGAGGGCATAGCGTCTTTTACTCTCTGGCAGTTTATTATACGGGGGTGCTTCCTCGGCACGTGCTACTTGCTCTTCTGCATTTTTTGAAGATAATTTAAAAGTCTCACTTTCAGGCCAGTTTGTTATAATTTCTAGAATCTTAGGGCGATTTGGGTTTCTAATACGGGCGCGCTGTGTGATGAGGGTAATCCATTTGCTCTACGTAGCATCAGTGGCATGGTGGGTAGAGGGAACTTTTCCCTTGAATATCCACCCCAGCACTGGCAGTCGGGGTGCAAGGAGAAGTTGTGTTTCTGTGCCGATCACCTCTGAGGCGGCTTGGACTCTTTCGTAAGCTGCTAAGATTTTTTTCTCGGTGGGAGTGTAGTTGACTTCAGACCTTTTGTAACTTCGACTCTAGAATTCCAGTGGTCGACTTCGGGTTTCGCCAGGCACCTTCTGCCAAAGGCTCCAGGATAGACCATGGCTCCCGGCTGCAGAGTAAAGCACATTCTTTACCTTTGGTCTTGTCTTGACTGGTCTCAGGGCTACTGCATGAGCGATCTCCTGTTTGATCTGGGTGAAGGCTTGCTGCTGTTTAGGGCTCTAGTGGAAATCATTCTTTTTGCGGGTTATGAGGTAGAGAGGACTTACAATTTGGCTGTACTCAGGGATGTGCATTCTCTAAAAGCCTATGGCGCTTAGGAAGGCTTGTGTCTCTTTCTTGTTGGTTGGTGGAGACATCGCGATGATCTTATTGATGACCTCAGAAGGAATCTGACGCCGTCTGTCTTGCCACTTTACTCCCAGGAATTGGATTTCTCGGGCAGGTCTTTTGACTTTACTCTTCTTGATGGCGAAACCGGCTTCCAGGAGAATTTTGATGATTTTCTCTCTTTTTTCAAATACTTTCGTTGCTGTGTCTCCCTACACAATGATGTCATCAATATACTGCAGATGTTCTGGAGCCTCACCCTTTTCCAGTGCAGCCTGGATCAGTCCATGGCAGATGGTGGGACTGTGCTTCTACCCCTGGGGCAGTCGGTTTTATGTGTACTGCACACCCCTCTAGGTGAAAGCAAACTGAGGCTTGCACTCTGCTGCCAGAGGAATGGAGAAAAAGGCATTGGCAATATCAATGGTCGCATACCACTTTGCTGTCTTGGATTTCAGCTCATACTGAAGTTCTAACATGTCTGGTATAGCAGCACTCAGTGGTGGTGTGATTTCATTTAGGTTACGGTAATTCATTGTCAGTCTTTATTCTTTACTGGACTTACGCACCGGCCATATAGGGCTGTTAAAGGGTGAGTGAGCCTTGCTGACCACCCCTTGGCTCTCCAGATCCCGAATCATCTTATGGATGGGGGCCACAGAGTCTCTGTCAGTGCGGTATTGCCGGCAATGCACTGTTGCTGTAGCAATTGGTATTCGCTGTTTTTCAATTTTCAGTAGTCTTACAGCAGACGGGTTATTTGAGAGACCAGGCAGGGTATTCAGTTGTTTTATGTTTTTTGTCTTTACAGCTGCTATCTCAAAAGCCCAGCGATGTTCCTTTGGGTTTTTGAAATATTCACTCTTGAGATAATTTATGCTGAGGATGCATGGGGCGTCTGGACTAGTTACAATGGGGTGTTTTTGCTATTCATTCTCAGTTAAACTCACTTTAGCTTCCAGTACAGTCAGCTGCTGGGATCCTCCTGTCACCCCAGAAATAGAAATGGATTCGGCCCCCACATACCTGGATGGCATCAGGGTGCACTGAGCGCCGGTGTTAACCAAAGCCGTGTATCTTTGTGGGTCAGACGTGCCAGGCCATCGGATCTACACAGTCTAATAGATTTGATTGTCTCTTTTTTCTACCTGGCTAGAGGCAGGGCTCTTCTAATCCTGTTTTTGGTGCACGATGTTCTTTTTTGTAAATGTGTTCCTGAGGTCCCTTCAAGAGGATTAGTTATATTATCATTTCTATTTTGTCGGGGGTTCTGTTTACAAGAGACTGGGGCGGTGTTGTACCTAGATGAGCCTCTTGACGTGGATGTTTCTGTTTTCAATTCACGTACCCGGGCTGCTAAGGAGGAGGTGGGTTTTTTATCTCACTTTTTCATGTCTTTTTCATGTTCTTGAAGGAAAAACCAGAGGTCACGTCGTGGAGTTTGTTTTCTTTTCCTGGCTGGGGGACGTCTGCTCCTGATGGCAGAGACTCTGGTTGGTTTCGGTGTGACATGGAAAAATCTTTCTTTGAGCTCTTTCTTTAGTTTTTGATTCTCTTCAATCAAGCTTCGGACTTGCTCGGCTAGGTTTGTTTCCACTGATGAGACCTGGGTACGTAGTGGAGCGGTGACAGTGTCCTCATAAATTTTCAGTTTGTTTGTTAACACGCCCACCTGGTCTTCGCCTTCCCTCCACTGCAGTGTTGCTAGGTAACGAGAGTATATCTCTGGTCCGAGCCGCGCGAATCTTAGCCACATTTGTGAAGTGCACTGGACATTATCTGGGCTCTTGGGGAATCTCTCGTTGTCCGAGAAAATGATCTCTAGTACGGCCAATTCCCTCAGGCATCGGATACCTTGTTTTATTGTGTTCCATTTCCTTTGGTGCATCTGGAGGTCTTTTTTGCACAGGTATCTGTTTCGTACACTCGCCAGCAATCGCCGCCAGAGGCTGAGAGTTTCTTGGGTTCTCTCAATCTCCTGGTTAATAACCACATCCTGGGACAGGGATCTCAGTTGCTTGGCCTCACTTCCATCCAGAATGGTGTCGTTAGCTGCAGCGTCCCAGATACGGAGCAGCCAGGTCAGGATGGACTCGTTTGCCTGCCGGGTGAATTCTCTCCGTAGGTCCCGCAGCTCCCCCAGGGATAGAGAGCGAGTGATGATCTCCGGCTCTGTCTCTTCTGCTTGGTGAGATGGTCCTGCCGCATCCCCATCAGTCGCTATGCGGACTGATTTTCTCTTTGATTTTTTTTTTTTGGACGGGGGCAACTGCTACGGGCTTCGGCTGTTCTGATTTGCTTTGTTTCTGCTCTTCAAGAAGACAAAATATTGTTCTGATCTTTAGCATGAGGTACACGGTGCTGGTTGCAGAGAAAAAAGAAAACAGAACTGACAGGAAGATTATGCCATCTTTAGCATCTAGGGAGAACTCAATATTGTCAAGGACGGCTGTGCCTGACCTGAAATGTTGGAAGAAACCGCTCTCTCTTCCTAGCCCCAGAGGCTGGGTGCGATTGCTGAGGAGGTCTCAGACGAAGCAGCTCAGGTTAGGCCAGGCAGACAAAGTCGAGTATATATAACGAATGGTGTTCATCGCCTCACAGGTAACTATGCCATAGGCATAATAAACCAATAGAGCAATTCTCATGCCATTCCCTGGTCGCAACAGGAGCAATATGACAGGCAGATAGTATCTTATTTGAGGAAAAATATAGAGAGCGAGATACAATACCCATATAGATAAGCTGAGCATCATGGTGCTAGGATTTCTGCGTTTCCCCAGGTCGTGCCCCACGTTGGGCGCCAAAATATGTGTTGGTTTGAAAACAAACCAGTGGGAGATCACAAGTCAAGATTGAAATTAAAAATAAGTGAAATAATACAAGGAAAAGCACTGACAAAGTCAGATACAACCTAACACCCTGTTCGGGTGGTAGTAGCAGCCCAACTGAAGTAGTCTAGTTGAAGCGGTGATCCTGTGAAGGTTTAGTCTCCAGCTGAAGATCTAGTAGTAGCTCTCGTCCTCTGGGAACCCAGTAGACAGGGCTAGCTCAGGCAGTTCTAAGGCCAGGTTATATCCAGGTGGGAACACCTGGCTCCTCCCTCCTCGGCAGAGCATCTCACAATGGGATGAGATAAGTCCATGAGTCACACGGTGGGTCCCTGATGGCCCATTGCCTGTCATGCGGGGTGGGTCGTTAGCAAGTGATAATAGCTAAGGATGGCTCATTGCCTGCCATCCGGAGTGGGTGATAGCAGCTAATGGCCCACAGCTGGTGGTAATAGAATACTTAACTACATCAATATTGCAACCTAGGACACTC
>NW_028147877.1:0-589 GCF_008360975.1 Lichenostomus cassidix
GTTTGTTGGTGGAAAAAAGCGCTTTTGGCAACGTTGGGGCGTCGCCCCCTGCCACGTGCCGCCCCCCCCCCCCCCAATATTCGGCGCGCGGCGCGGTGGCTCTGGGGGGTACCCACCCCGGGAGGCGCCTTCCAGGCGCCGCCATACCCCCCCCCCGCGCGGGCTGCCCCCTCTCGCCGGGGACCCCGCCTCAGTCGCCCCACCTTCTGGCTTACGTGCCTTAGTTACGTTCCAGTGGGGGTAGGCGGGCCCGGCGGGCTGCCGCACTACGTGGCCGTGACGTGCCTAGCACGCGCACAGTGTAGCCTGCGGTGGGACTCGAACCCCTGAACTGCACAGATTCGGCTTATGGCAATACCCACCGAGCCAGAGTAGCGCCTTCATTATAAAGGCTTTTTTTGACGTCATATCTTCTTCGCCGCACAATGACGTCACCAAAGCCCTGCCCACCTCCCCGCCCTCGGTTCTGCGTCCGTCACTGTACTCCACCTACTGTTCCGCCCCTCGTCCCTCCCTTGGCCCCGCCCCTGTCGTCTCTCGGCCCGGGACAAAGCGACGCCTCTGGTAGTCTCTGCACCCCGCCTGTCGA
>NW_028147878.1:0-5892 GCF_008360975.1 Lichenostomus cassidix
CCTTTGTCCTAGGTTGCAATATTGATGTAGTTAAGTATTCTATTACCACCAGCTGTGGGCCATTAGCTGCTATCACCCACTCCAGATGACAGGCAATGGGCCATCCATTAGCTGTTACCAGCTGCTAACGACCCACCCCACATGACAGGCAATGAGCCATCAGGGACCCACCGTGTGACTCATGAACTTATCTCATCCCATTGTGAGATGCTCTGCCCAGGAGGGAGGAGCCAGGTGTTCCCACCGAGATATAACCTGGCCTTGGAACTGCCTGAGCTAGCCCTATCTACTGAATTCCCAGAGGACCAGAGCTACCACTGGATCTTCAGCTGGAGACTAGACAGTCACAAGATCACCACTTCAACTAAACTACTTCAATTAAACTGCTACTACCACCCTAACAGGGTGTTAGGTTGTATCTAACTTTGTCAGTGCTTTTCCTTGTATTATTTCACTTATTTTTAATTTCAATCTTGACTTGTGATCTACCACTGGTTTGTTTTCAAACCAATACATATTTTGGCGCCCAACGTGGGGCACAACCTGAGAAAACTCAGAAATCCTAGCACCATAATGCTCAGCTTATCTATATGGGTGCTTTATCTCGCTCTCTATATCTTTCCTCAAATGAAAAGCTATCTGCCTGTCGTATTGCTCTTGTTACGATCAGAGCATAGCATGAAAATTGCTCTATTGATTTATTATGCCTATTGCATAGTAACCTGTGAGGCGATGAATACCATTCGTTATATATACTCGACTTTGTCTGCCTAGCCTAACCTGAGCTGCTCCATCTGAAACCTCCTCAACAATCGCACCCACCCTCTAGAGCTAGGAGGAGAGAGCGGTTTTTTCCAGCCTTTCAAGTCAAGCACAACCATTTTTGAAGATATTGAGTTCTCTCTAGATGCTAGGGATGGCATAATCTTTTTGTTAGTTCTATTTTCCTTTTTCTCTGCGACCAGCATCGTGTACCTCATGCTGAAAATCAGAACAATATTTTGTCTTCTTGAGAGAAAAAAACAAAGCAAATCAAAACAGCCGAAGCCTGTAGCAGTTACCCCCGTCCAAAAAAAAAAATCCAAAAGCAAATCAGTCCGCATAGCGACTGATGAGGATGCGGCAGGACCATCTCACCAAGCAGAAGAGACAAAGCCAGAGATCATCACTCGCTCTCTATCCCTGGGGGAGCTGCGTGACCTACAGAGAGAATTCACCCAGCAGGCAAACGAGTCCATCTTAACCTGGCTGCTCCGCATCTGGAATGCCGCTGCTAATAACACCATTCTAGATAGAAGTGAAGCCAGACAACTAAGATCCCTATCTCAAGATGTAGTCATTGACCAGGGGATTGGGAAAACCCAGGAAACTCTCAGCCTCTGGCAGAGATTGCTAGCGAGTGTACGAGACAGATACCTCTGCAAAAAAAACCTCCAGATGCACCAAAAAAAAATAAAACACAATAAAACAAAGTATCCAATGCCTGAGAAAATTAGCTGTGCTAGAGATCATTTTCTCAGACAACGAGAGATTCCCCAAGAACCCAGATAATGTCCAGTGCACTTCACAAATGTGACTAAGATTCGCGCAGCTCGAACCAGAGATATACTCTCGTTACCTAGCAACATTGCAGTGGAGAGAAAGCGAAGACCAGGTGAGCATGTTAACAAACAAACTGAGAATTTACGAAGACACTGTCACCGCTCCACTACGAACCCAAGTCTCATCGGTAGAAACAAACCTAGCCGCACAAGTCCAGAGCTTAATTGAAGAGAGCCACCAAAAACTAAAAAAAGAGCTCAAAGAAGAATTTTTTCATGCCACACCGAAACCAACCAGAGTCTCTGCCATCAGGAGCAGATGTACTCCAGCCAGAGAAAGAAAACAAACTCCACGACGTAACCTCTGGTTTTTCCTTCAAGAGCATAGAGAAAACATGAGAAAGTAAGATAGGAAACCCACCTCCTCCTTAACAGCCCGGGTACGTAAATTAAAAAAAGAAACATCCACTTCAAGAAGCTCATCTAAGTACAACACTGCCCCAATCTCTTGTAGACAAAACTCCAGACAGAATAAAAGCAATAATATGACTAATCCTCTTAAAAAAACCTCAAAAACACATTTACAAGAAAAGAACATCGTACACCAAAAACAGGATTAGAAAAGCCCTGCCTCTAGCCAGGTAGAAGAAAGAAATAATCAAATCTATTAAACTGTGTGAATCCGATAGCCTGGCACGTCTGACCCACAAAGATACACAGCTTTAGTTGACACCAGCACTCAGTGCACCCTGATGCCATCCAAGTATGTGAAGACCAAATCCATTTCCATTTCTGGAGTGACAGGAAGATCCCAGCAGCTAACTGTACTAAAAGCTGAAGTGAATTTAACTAAAAACGAGTGGCAGAAACACCCCATTGTGACTGGTCCAGACGCCCCATGCATCCTCGGCATAGATTATCTCAGGAGTGAATATTTCAAAAACCCAAAGGGACATCGCTGAGCTTTTGAGATAGCAACTGTAGAAACAAAAGACATAAAACAACTGAATACCCTG
Organism: Lichenostomus cassidix; assembly: GCF_008360975.1. Taxonomy (NCBI): domain Eukaryota; kingdom Metazoa; phylum Chordata; class Aves; order Passeriformes; family Meliphagidae; genus Lichenostomus; species Lichenostomus cassidix. Next base: position 2,558 of record NW_028147878.1, read on the forward strand.
CCTAGTCTCTCAGATAACCCGTCTGCTGTAAGACTACTAAAAATTGAAAAACAGCGAGTACCAATTGCTACAGCAACAGTGCACCGCCGGCAATACCGCACTGACAGAGACTCTGTGGCCCCCATCCATAAGATGATTCAGAAACTAGAGAGCCAAGGGGTGGTCAGCAAAGCTCACTCACCCTTTAACAGCCCCATATGGCCAGTGCGTAAGTCCAGTGAAGAATAGAAACTGACAATAAATTACCGTGGCCTAAATGAAGTCACACCACCACTGAGTGCTGCTGTACCAGACATGTTAAAACTTCAGTACAAGCTAAAATCCAAGGCAACAAAGTAGTATGCGACCATCGACATTGCCAATGCCTTTTTCTCCATTCCTCTGGCAGCAGAGTGCAAACCTCAGTTTGCTTTCACCTGGAGAGGTGTGCAGTACACGTAGAACCGACTGCCCCAGGAGTAGAAGCACAGTCCCACCATCTGCCATGAACTGATCCAAACTGCACTAAAAAAAAGTGAAGCTCCAGAACATCTGCAGTACATTGATAACATCATTGTGTGGGAAAACACAGCCACAAAAGTATTTGAAAAAAGAGAAAAAATCATCAGAATTCTCCTAGAAGCCGATTTCGCCATCAAGAAGAGTAAAGTCAAGAAACCTGCCCGAAAAATCCAGTTCCTGAGAGTAAAGTAGCAAGACGGACGGCGTCAGATTCCTTCTGAAGTCATCAATAAGATCATCGCGATATCTCCACCAACCAACAAAAAAGAGACGCAAGCTTTCCTAGGCGCCATAAGCTTTTAGAGAATACACATCCCTGAGTACAACCAGATCGTGAGTCCTCTCTACCTCATAACCCGCAAAAAGAACAATTTCCACTAGAGCCCTGAACAGCAGCAAGCCTTCACCCAGATCAAACAAGAGATCGCTCATGCGGTAGCCCTTAGACCAGTCAAGACAAGACCAGAAGTAAAGAATGTGCTTTACTCTGCAGCCGGGAGCCATGGTCTGTCCTAGAACCTTTAGCAAAAAGTGCCTGGTAAAACCCGAAGTCAACCACTAAGATTCTAGAGTCGAAGTTACAAAAAGTCTGAAGTCAACTACACTCCCACCGAGAAAAAAATCTTAGCAGCTTACGAAGAAGTCCAAACCGCCTCAGAGATGATTGGCACAAAAACACAACTTCTCCTTGCACCCCGACTGCCAGTGCTGGGGTGGATGTTCAAGAGAAGAGTTCCCTCTACCCACCATGCCACTGATGCCACGTAGAGCAAATAGATTGCCCTCATCACACAGCGCGCCCGTATTGAAAACCCGAATCGCCCTGAGATTCTAAAAATCATAACAAACTAGCCTAAAAGTAAAACTTTTAAATTATCTTCAAAAAAAACAGAAGAGAAAGTAGCACGTGCCGAAAAAACACCCCCGTATAACGAGCTGCCAGAGAATAAAAGACGCTATACCCTCTTCACCGATGGTTCCTGCCGAATTGTAGGCGCAAATCAAAAATGAAAAGCTGCAGTCTGGAGCCCCACACAACAAGCTGTACAAGCTACCGAGAAACAAAGTAAATCGAGTCAAGTCGCGGAGCTTAAAGCCATCCAACTGGCTTTAGATATTGCCGAACAAGAGAAATGACCAAAGCTCTATCTCTACACTGACTCCTAGATAGTAGCCAATGCACTGTGGAAATGATTAAATCGCTGGAGAAAGGCTAACTGGCAGCGCAGAAGAAAACCCATCTGAACCACTGAAATTTAGCAAAACATCACCGCCCGGGCAGAAAAGCTGACCGTAAAAGTTCGACACGTAAATGCACATGTACCTAAGAGTCGAGCTAATAAAAAACATCGTAACAACGAGCAGGTAGACCGAGCTGCCAAGGTAGAAGTATCACAGGTAAATCTAAACTAGCAGCACAAAGAAGAATTATTTCTAGCTCATTGAGCCCATAATGCCTCTAGTCATCAAGAAAAAGATGCAACATACAAGTGAGCTCGTGACCAAGAGGTAGACTTAACCATAAACAACATCTCACAAGTCATCCACAGCTGTGAGACTTGCGCTGCAATCAAACAAGCCAAGCGAGTAAAACCTCTGTAGTATAGTAGACGATGGTCAAAGTACAAGTATGGGGAAGTATGGCAAGTTGACTACATCACACTTCCCCAAACCCGCCAAAGAAAGCGCTACGTGTTGACCATGGTGAAAGCAACCACGAGATAGTTAGAGACCTACCCTGTACCTCATGCTACTGCCCAGAACACCATCTTAAGTCTAAAAAAGCAAATCCTGTAGAGACATGGTACCCCTGAAAAAATCGAGTCTGACAATAAAACCCATTTCAAAAATAACCTCATAAGCACCTGAGCTAGAAAACATGGAATTAAATAGATATACCACATCCCCTATCATGCACCAGCTGCCGAAAAAGTTAAACAGTGCAACAGACTGCTTAAGACCACTTTAAAAACACTTAGCGGGAAAACCTTCAAAAATTGAAAACTAAACTTAGCAAAAGCCACCTAGATAGTTAACACAAGGAGTTCTATCAATCGAGCCGGTCCTGCCGAGTCCGAACCTTTGCACACAGTAGATAGAGATAAAGTCCCTGTGGTGCACGTAAGAAGTTTTTTAGGAAAGACTGTTTGAATTAGTCCCACCTCAGAAAAAGGCAAACCCATCCGTAGAGTGGTTTTTGCCCAAAGACCTAGTTATACTTGGTGGGTAATGCAAGCAGATAGAAAAACCCGTTGTGTCCCACAAAAAAACCTTATCTTAAGTGAGAACTGTGTAGTTAGTAATAAAATAAGGGGTAGATAATGTCCTAAGTTGCAATATTGATGTAGTTAAGTATTCTATTACCACCAGCTGTGGGCCATTAGCTGCTATCACCCACTCCAGATGACAGGCAATGAGCCATCCATTAGCTGTTACCAGCTGCTAACGACCCACCCCACATGACAGGCAATGAGCCATCAAAAACCCACCGTGTAACTCATGAACTTATCTCATCCCATTGTGAGATGCTCTGCCCAGGAAGGAAGAGCCAGGTGTTCCCACCAAGATATAACCTAGCCTTAGAACTGCCTGAGCTAGCCCTATCTACTGAATTCCCAGAAGACCAGAGCTACCACTAGATCTTCAGCTGGAGACTAGACAGTCACAAGATCACCACTTCAACTAAACTACTTCAATTAAACTGCTACTACCACCCTAACAGGGTGTTAAGTTGTATCTAACTTTGTCAGTGCTTTTCCTTGTATTATTTCACTTATTTTTAATTTCAATCTTAACTTGTGATCTACCACTGGTTTGTTTTCAAACCAATACAA
>NW_028147879.1:0-6086 GCF_008360975.1 Lichenostomus cassidix
GACAACCCAGGACACCCCTACAGGAGTGCCAGGAGTGGGGAACTCAGGAGACACAGAGATTTGGGAGCCTGGGTGGTCCCATAGTCAAGAGAAGGGGAGAGCTGCGAGAGCCAAGAACCAGGGGGTTCCAGGGTCCAGAAAAGGGGGGAAAGATGGTGAGGTGACCTGGGATGGCCAGAAATGGGAGCCCAGGGGTATCCAGGATCAAGGAAAAGATAGATCCAGGAGCTGGGAAAGGAGAGATGGCTGGGAAAGGGGGGCAGGGAGGTCCTGGAGTCAAGGAAAGGGGAGCTTGGGCGCTGGAAACCTGGGAATGGCTGGGAATGTGCCCCCCAGCATGGAAAAGGGGATGCAGGGGCATCCTGATTATAACAGGGAAGAGAGGGAGGAAAAAATGAGATGACGATCCCAACTCCCAATTTCCAGGGCCAGGAACTCAGGGAGGGGGCAGGGAAGTGCCCACAGGGAAACAGATCCCAAAGCAGATCTGCTGCTCAGGGACAGTGGAAACTGAGAACAGGGATTTGGGGAATGCAGAGCAGTGGGATGGGGGCCACCCTCCACCTTCTCACCATCCTGCACTTCCCAGAGCCCAGTCACTCCCAGTATAAGCCCTGACACCTCCAGTATGATCCCACTGGCACAGAACATCATCCCAACTGCCCCCAGCATAGCCCCAGTCACTCTGAGTATGACCAGTATCCAGTATGATCCCAGTCTCCCACAGCAGGGTCCCAGTCACTCCCATTTTCCCCCAGTGTGCTCCCAGTTCTCCACCACTGGTCCCAGTCACTCCCAGTTGGTCCCAGTCAACCCCAGTATGGCTACAGACACTCCCAGCATATCCCATTTGCCCTCAGCATGCTCATGGTCATTCCCAGTCACTCCCACTTCCTTCCAGTTGCTTTCAGCATGGTTCCAGTTGCTCATGGCCACTCCCAGTAAATCCCAGTATGATTCCAGTCACCCCCAATGTGATCCCAGTCTCCCCCAGCATGGGCCCAGCTGCTCCCACTGTGATCCCAATATGATCCCCGTTGCCCCCAGCATGGTTTCAGTTGTTCCCTGTTCCTCCCAGTGAGATCCCAATTGCACCCAGTTGCCCCTGGTATAGTCCCAGTCCTTCCCTGTATCATCCCAGTCCCTCCCAGCAGGATCCCAGTTCCACCCAGTTGGCCCCAGTGCAGACCCAGTCTTTCCCACTTGCTCTCAGTTGTCCCCAGCATGGTCTCAGCTGTTCCCAGTGTGGTTCCAGTCACCCCAGTATGGTTACAGACACTGCCAGTATATCCCAGTTGCCCTCAGCATGCCTGTAGTCATTGCCAGGCACTCCCAGTTGCCCCAGTACGGTTCCAGTTGCCCCCAGTATGATCCCAGTCACTGCCAGTATGATCCCAGTACAGCCCAGTCCCTCCCAGTGCTGCCACTGCTGGGATCTGGATTCTCTCCCAAAGCAGAGAATAAGGGGAGAAGGGACCCCAGGACCCCCAACGACCCCAGAATCCCTAACTGGGGAGACCAAAGAGGATGGAACTTCTGGGATTCCCAGGACTCCTGGCAGCCTGTGGAGTGCCAGGTCCACGTAGAGGGAGGGACCTCTGATACATGCAGACCCCCAGCAGCCTGGGCAAGGAGGAACCCCAGAACCCCAAAGTGGAGAGACCAGAGAGGGGGAGCTCCTGTGAGGCTTTTTGGGGCTGAATGTTGGTGTTTTGGAAGTTTCTATGGACTCCAGATGCACAGTGACTTCTAGAGATGGATTTTGGCAGGAGGAACCCCCAACCCCACATACTCAAACCTTGTTTTTCTCCCCAAAACAGGATTTCTCACTCCTGATCCTTTGCTAGATGGAGAAGGAAGCTGCGAGGAAGAGGATGATGCCCTGGGACACCCAAGCAGGTGAGGAGGAAGCCACTGCCCCTTTCCCTCTCTCTTCTCCTCTATGGTCCAGCTCAGCATCGCCCCTGGATACAGGACAGCCCTGCTGCCAATGCTGTCCTGCTGGGGATGGACTGGGGGATCTCCTTTCTCTTCCCTCTGTCCTCCCACCCTCCCCCCCTCCCTCCCTTCCTTCCTTTTCCCTTCTCCTTTTTACTTTCTCCCCTTTTTCATGCTGCTTCCTTTCTTCCTCACCCAGAAAACAAATTTAGGACTGAGACCAGGGAGGACAAATCTCTCCAGCAGAACCTCCTGGAAGAGGAAAAGCCATGGAGATCCCCCCTGAGGAGAAGCTCCAAACCTGTGCCGGGAAGGTGGCTGGAGCTTCTGCTGGAGCTCCAGCCTGATCCACCACCAGATGATCCACACAGGGGAACAGACCTACAATTGCCTGGAATGTGGGAAGAGCTTCAGTTATGGCTCCAACCTGTTCTGGCACAGGAGGATCCACACTGGGGAGAGGCCCTATGAGTGTCCTGAGTGTGGGAGGAGCTTCTCCATGAGGTCTCACTTGACCAAAGAGTGATGGAGCCACTGGTAGGGGAAGCCCAGAGAGTGCCTTGACTGCAGGAGGAGCTTTGTCCACTGCACCAACTTCATCCCCCATCAGAGGACCTACGTTGGGAAGAGCCCTGGTGACCCACATTGCTGGTGATCCACGTTGGGAGGACATTTGGCAGGTGATCCCTTTATTCTGGTTTCCCATAGTGTGTGTTGCATTCACTTCAATCCAGGGTCACTGTACTGCTCAAGGACAGGACTGGAGGGAATGGCTGGAGCTGAGTCAGGGCAGGTTTAGGTTGGAGCTCAGTCAGGGCAGGTTTAGGTTGGAGCTGAGTCAGGGCAGGTTTATGTTGGGGCTCAGTCAGGGCAGGTTTAGGCTGGATCTCAGGAAAGGTTTCCCCAGAGGCTGCTCGGGCACTGACCAGCTCCCCAGGGAAGAGCTCACAGCTCCAAGGCTCTCTGAGCTCCAGGAGTGTTTGGTCACTGCTCCCAGGCCCAGGCTGGGATTGTTGGTGTGTCCTGGGCAGGGCCAGGAGTTGGACTTGGTGATCCTGGTGGTTCCTCCCAGCTCAGACAATTCTGTGGTTCTGTGATCCCATGACCCTCGGAATGGGATGGCAAATGGTTACCATGGAAATGGGCTGTGGCTCCAGGCCTGAGCTGGTGTCCATGGCAACCAGCCCTGGTATTGGGTCTCCCATGGAGCTGCCAAGGTACTGACCATAGCAACAGGTCTTGGTGATGGTTGCCACGGAAACTGATCATAGCAATGGCTCCTGGTGATGGTTGCCATGGAAACTGATCATAGCAACGACTCCTGGTGATGGTTGCCATGGAAACTGACCATAGCAATGGATCCTGGTGCTAAGGAGCCAGTTTGTCACAGGCACTCAGAGGGGTTCCATGGGGTCATTCCAAGAGTCTCTAGGCTGCTCAAGAGCTGGAATGTCACTGGCAGAGACAAGGGTTCCATGGAGACCTCCCAGGGGTTCCTGGGGATGACAAAGAGCCGTGTGGTCACAGGCAGTCACAGATATTCCACAGTGACATCCCAGGGGACTTTGGGCTGCTCAGGCCCTGATCTGTCACAGGCACTCACAGGAGCTCCACAGTGACATCCCAGGAGTCCCCAGGCTGTCAGAGAGCCAGCATGTCACAGACACTCACAGGGGCTCCTGTCATGGACAGAGTGGGAGCTTCAGGCGAAGTTTATTAGAGGAGCTCCCCGTGGGAGCAGAAAGGACTCCCAACACTCCCCATAGACCCTGAAACCCCTCCAGAACCTACAAGCTACCTAAACTCCTTCTGATAGAGAAGGATCCAATCCCAGCCCCAGACCTTGTCAAGGGTTTATGTGTACAGCATTATTCAGGTGTAGTTGAACCTTCATACAATTTTTCCCTCAGAATATACAATGGAAAACCAGATACATTTATATAAATTTAGATATGATTATGATCATGATTAGACAGAATTATCTTAATAAGAATTATTTACAATATAGGATCTATAACAGTTATTATAATAGAGCACTCTAGGTAGCAATTTTGAAGCAACTGTACTAAAACAAAACCAATTATTAAGTAGAGATTGATGTCACTCCCCCAGGCCAATGGCAAATCTCAGCTTTGAGCAGTGATCTTGAGGGGTGTCCCCACTGCTGGGAGGAATTTCCACACCTCTCCAAGAAGGGAAATATCAGGAGATGCTGCTGTTAAAATTTGGGATGAGGCTTTTACAGCCTGAAGTGCTGCCCTGCCAGTCAGATGTGCCCAGGCTGTGCCACCTCAGCAGCTCCAGAGAAGTTCTCAGTGGTGTCACTTGGTAATTCCTTTCTCTGGGGATTTTTCCAGCTCTGCCCCATCTTCAGCTCCCTCTCAGGATGCTGAACTTTGGGATGGAGGAGTCAGGCTGCTTTCAGCATTATTCACCCCAAAAGCAGCATGACCTCCCTTCTGCAATTACCCCTGGGGGCTTTGCAAACAGGGCTTGTTGGAGTTGTTGGAGCTCATTGCAGGCAGAGCCTCCTGCTCCAGCAGGAACTGCCTTTCCTGTGCCAGGACCAGGGCAGATCCCACTGGAGGAAAAGCCCCAGGCCAGCAGCAACCCAGTGAAGGCCTTGGGCACAAGTGCAGAGTGACGTGGTGGGAGCTGTGCCAGGCAAAGTGGGACATGAGACACCAAAGGCACCTGGGCAGCAGCAGCTCCTGCAGGCCATGGCCAGAAGCCTCCCTTGCCAACCCAGCCTGGTGGCCACCACTGCAGAGCTGATGCTTCAGGGGGGATTTCTGGCTGGGCTCTGTTCCACCCCAGAGTGTGACCTCAGCACTGACTGTCACAGCCCTTGTGCCTGAGCCCTGCAAAGCCTCAAGGTCACCTGAGCCACCCTGGCTCTGTCAGCCCTGGGGCAGGGGAGAGGGCAAGGCCAAGAAGGGTTTGGGTTTGGCTACTGAATGTGAGCTCCAGCAGAGATGAGGAGTCAAGGGAGTGCATGGAGAGAGATGGGCAAAGACAACATAAATTGGGATGTTGAATATGAGGTCACTGCTGTGACAGGAGCCTGATTGACAAACGATTGGCCTCAGGAGCTTGGGGACAAAATGTTCATCACAAAACTGCTCATCCCAGCAGAGACAAGACAGGGGCAGAGGAAAGGGGAGAGCCAGGCCAGGGGACATGGCTGCAATGGTGATGGCTGTGAAGTCACTGCCACTGCAGCAGCCTGCTTGGCCCTCAGCTGACATTCTGGCCAGAAGCACTGTGAGGTCACCCAGCACATCAGAGACACCAAACAACAGGAATTCCATCCTTGGGGAGGGGAGGGAATTCAGTATGTCAGGTTGTGCAAAGATGCTGATCCTGGACAATTTCTGGGATGAGGAATCCACTAATCTGAAAAACAATTGCAGTTTTGTGCCACTTTCATCATAAAATATTTCTTCCTGGTAACAAATCTAAATCCACTCTTGTTCAATGTAAACATATTTGACCTTGTTTTGTCACTGCAAGCTTTGGGAGAAAATAACACTCTGTTTTACTTGGACTTTAACCACTCTGTTTCCTTTTTCACAGATCCTGGGGACAACTGAAAAATCTCCCAGAATGGTGTTTGGAGGCCTCATCCCACAACCAGCAGGTAGAGGCTGAGGGCCCAGGGCTCAGGGGTGTGGAGACTGAGGACAGAACAGGAGTGGTCTGGGAGGGCTTGAAGGGTGGATTGAGAGATGGTGGAGCTTTTCTCTGTAGTGGAAATGAGCATGAGGAAGAAATAATGGCATCAAGGGCAGCTGGGGAGGTTCAGACTTGAAACAAGGAAAAAGGAATTTCCCTCCCACCGTAGTGCTGTTGTGCAACACATCCCCCAGAAGGAGTCTGGGTCAGCCCAAGGCTCTGTATGCCAAGGCAGAGGCAGGCAGGACGCAGAGCTGTCAGCAAAGGAAGGGCCAGCGAGGTGGGGCAGCCGGGGGATGACGACAGCCTGCAGGGACAGAGGCGCAGGGCATGGACAGCGTAGGACAGCCTGGGCTGGAGAGGGCAGAGGGATGTGCAGGAGCTGCAAGGCCCTGACAGAGCCAACTTGTGCAGCACTTTGGCCATGGCTGCTGTCCCTGGCCCTGAGGCCATGAGGAGGACACAAGTGACCC
>NW_028147880.1:0-600 GCF_008360975.1 Lichenostomus cassidix
AGTGTGGATCCTCTGGTGGATGATCAGGTAGGACCTCTGGCTGAAGCTCTTCCCACATTCCTCACACTCATAGGGTCTCTCCCCTGTGTGGATCTTCTGGTGGCAGATCAGGTGGGAGCTCTTGCGGAAGCTCTTCCCACATTCCCCACACTCATAGGGTCTCTCCCCAGTGTGGATCCTCTGGTGGATGATCAGGTTGGATCTCCGGCTGAAGCTCTTCCCACATTCCCCACATTCATAGGGTCTCTCCCCTGTGTGGATGCGCTGATGGCAGATCAGGTGGGAGCGCCGGCTGAAGCTCTTCCCACACTCCAAGCACTTGCGGGGCTTTTCCCCATCATGAAGCTTCTCAGGAACCTGCAGTTCTGAACTCTGATTAAGGCTCTTAAATTCCTGGCTCATGGAGCTGCTCAAAACAGCCTCTTCCACGAGGTTCTGCTGAAAGGATTTCTCCTGCCTGGTCTCCACTCTTAGCTCACTGCCTGGGGGAGGAAGGACAAGGAGAGGATTTGGAATTTGCCTCCATGCCAGAGGGAAGGGGAAGGAGATCCCCCCAGTCCAACCCCCAACAGCAGCAGGGCTGTCCTGCAGCCAGGGGTG
>NW_028147881.1:0-608 GCF_008360975.1 Lichenostomus cassidix
AGCTTCAGGTGGAGATGGGAGCTGATCTGGCACCAGAGGATCCACACAGGAGAAATCCCTATGAGTGTGGGAAGTGTGGGAAGAGCTTCAGCCTGATGTCCAACCTAACAAAGCACCAGGTGATCCACACTGGGGAAAAGCCATACAATTGCTTGGAATGTGGGAAGACCTTTGGGAACACCTCCTCCCTTTTCCATCACAGGAAGATCCACACCGAGGAGAGGCCCTATGAGTGTGGGAATTGTGGGAAGAGGTTTCAGAGGAGCTCCAGTCTCCTCCGCCATGAGCGCATTCACACCCAGGAGGGGCCCTTCCGCTGCCCTGACTGTGGGAAGGGCTTCAAGCATAACTCCACCCTCATCATCCACCGGCGCATCCACACTGGGGAAAAGCCCTACAAGTGTGGGAAGTGTGGGAAGGGCTTCAGCTGGATGTCACACCTGATGCAGCACCAGGTGATCCACACTGGGGAAAAGCCCTATGATTGCGTGGAATGTGGGAAGAGCTTCAGCCACAGCTCCAACCTGATCCAGCACAAGAAGATCCACACCGGGGAGAGGCCCTATGAGTGTGGGAAGTGTGGGAAGAGGTTTCTGACCAGCTCCAGT
>NW_028147882.1:0-600 GCF_008360975.1 Lichenostomus cassidix
TGCCTGCAGAGGAGCTGCAGCACTCAAACGCATTTGCAAACGCAGCTCTTGCAGCCTGGCTGAAAATCTCCCGAGGCAAGGAGCCTGAGAGGACACGTGCTTGGCCACCCGCGTTGTGCAGCTGAAAGCTCCAGGATGCCACAACGTGCCACGCTGGACGCTGCCTGGCATTGGGGTTGATAGCAAAGCAGATGCTTGCTTTGTCTTTGCAGCCTCCGGCTGCTGCTCCCTGCCAGGCGAGCAATTGCCAGGAGATAGATGTGTGCAGAGCTGCCTGCGCTCCCTGAGCAGGCCTGGCAGGAGCTGCAGCACACGGGGTGGCAAGCCAGCCTGGCGAGGCTGCGAATCTCTTGGTGCTCCCCCAGAGGGGACTGCTGTGGGCTGAAAGGCTCCGTGTTTGCCCGGGGGTTCCGCAGGAAAAGGGAAGATCCTCCCGAGCTCAGGCCAAGGGCAGCTGCAGCCCACTGAGGTGGGTGCTGAGCACCTCACAGCTGCAATCCTTCATTCCCGTGCATTTCCCAGCCTGGTCCATATGCCCAGTTTTCTGTGGCCAACAGGAGCTCCTGTACTTATAATCTGAATATCCTCCACCTCGCCAGA
>NW_028147883.1:0-6145 GCF_008360975.1 Lichenostomus cassidix
ACGGAGCACAGCAGGCGGCCGGGCTCGGGCTGGGAGCTCGAGGGCACCAGCGAGATGGACACGCTGGGGGGCACTGGGAGAGAGAGGGGAGACACTGGGATCAGCTGGGGGGGCGCTGGGAGAGAGCTGGGAGGGGTGGTGTGGTACTGGGAGGGACTGGGAAAGGAGTGGGAGGGAATGGGGGGGCACTGGGAGAGAGGGGAGTGGATTGGGGAGCACTGGGAAGGCACTGGGAGAGAGGGTGGAGGTCTGGGAGTGGACTGGGCATGGACTGGGGATGGGTTTAGAGGGACTGGGATGGAGCGTGGTGGCACTGGGTGGGGCTGGGATTGCACTGGAAAAGCGGGGAGTGGATGGGTGAGCACTGTGAGGGCAATGGGAGAGAGAATGGAGGTCTCGTAGGGGAATGAGAACAGACTGGGATTGAACTGTGATTGGGTTTAGAGGGACTGGGAGTGACTGTGGTGGCATTGGAACTGGAAAATTACTGGAAGTGTGTGGATTGGGTAGCACTGGGAGGGCACTGCATGGAGGGTGAATTTCTGGGAGTGCACTGGGGATGGACTGGGATTGGCATTAGGGATATTGGGAGGGACGTTGGTGGCACTTGGAGGCACTGTGGTAGCACTGGGAGGAACTGGGAGAGTTCTGTAGCATTGTGAAGTTAAGTCCAGCGCGGGGAACTCGGCGCTGCTTGTCTGCCTAGCAACTGATAAGTCATCAGAGACGCGCGCTCTGATTGGCTGAGAAGCGTCATCTTGACGCTTGGCTGAAATGGACGCGCTGGGGGGCTGGGAGAGACTGGGGGGGACTGGGATGGAGTGGGATGGACTGGGAGAGCTACAGGAGTCACTGAGAAGGACAAGCCCCTGGTTTGGCACAAGGAGGGCTGAGTGCTCTGGGTGATTCCCAGGGAGGGTTTGAGGGGCTGCAGGGTCATTGCCAGAGCAGAGCCTGAGGGGACACCTCTGCCCCACGCTCACCTCTGCGCTCCACGCTGAACGGGGTGAACACCTTGTAGTTGTGCCGGCAGTGCCTGTCCACTGCAGTCCGTGTGTACTCCATTCCTGCCTCGTCGCTGTTCCAGTACTCGGCCTGTTTCTCCCCATACGGGGTGAACCCCACGTATTTCCCCACATCGCTGTCGAACCTCGCGTACTCCACCCGGTTGTAGATGTACCTGTCCAGGAACCTCACCTTCTCCGTGCTGTTAATGAAGTGACACTCGTGCTTTATCAGACACTGGAAGACCCCTGTGTGTGCAAGGCACAGGTCAGGGGTTCCCCCAGCACCCCCATCGATCCCAGAGCTCCGGGGGTCACCCCGGATCCCCACTCCCCACCCCCTGTGCCCCACGGCCGCCATGGGACCCTCCTGCCCGCGCTCCCACCTCCTCTTTCCCACCCTTCTCCCTATTTCCCCTTTCACATCCTCACTCCCCGCCATTTTCAGCCACTCCCTACTTCAGTTTTGGGGTCCCATTCCCTCTTTTTTCCCTTTTTCCACCCTTTTACCCACAATTTCTCAGTCCCCAGCCCCCTCCCGCTCAGTTTTGGGCTCCCACCCTCCCCTTTTCCCCACTTCCCCACCCTCTCCCACCCCTTCCTCACCTTCCCCCAACCCTCAGCCCCTCCCGCTCTCCCTTTCGGCTTCCCCTCCTCCTCCCCCTCCACTTTGGGCTCCCAAACCCTTTTCTTTCCCCTTTTCCCCCTTTCCCATCGCATTCCCTGCTCCCCCCGCTCACCCGACAGCTCCGCGCCCGCAGCCGGGGTGGCTCCCAGCACCACCAGTGCCACCAGTAGGGCCCCAGCTGCCGCCACTCGCCCCATGGCCAGCGCCGGGCAGCTGCCGCCAGCCCCGCAGCAGCCGCTGCACTGGGAGCTCCAGTCCGGAGCAGGGCGGGATCATCCGCCCCGCGCGCTCTGATTGGCCGGGCGCCGTTTTGGGACGCGCTCCCATTGCCTGGGCGTGGTTTTGGGCGCGCTGCCATTGGCCGCAGTTGTTTTGGACGCGCTCCGATTGGCCGGGCCGGTTTGGGGCCCGTTTTGCACAGGCTCTACCCGGCAACCGGTGACGACACAACACACACGCCCTCCCATTGGCTCCGCCGCTTTTGGGGCGCTGCGCCCCCACTCCCACTCCCCCCACTTCGCCGCCGCTGCACTGGGACCACCACCGACCCTTCCCAGTGTCGCCACATCCCGAGGCGCCATGGATGGAGCGCGGAGCTGCCCCTGCCTGCTGCTGCTGCTGGCGCTGACCCTGCCTGGCCTTTGGGGGCTCCAAGGTGGGCTTTGGGGGTCCTGGAGCCGCGGCGTTGGAATTTGGGGTGTCCTGGATCCATGGAAAAGGGGATCGGGGAGATTCAGAAGGTTTAACCCCCTTTTTGGGGATTTGTCTGGGAAGGGCGTTGGCCAAACTTCCTGTTTTTTCAGGGATTTCTCAAGGTTTTTTCCCAATTTTCGGGGTCAGCAGTGGCCAAACTCCTCTTTTCCCACGGTTTTGGGGTTCTGACATTTCCCAAACCCCCCTGTACCCGAGATTTTGGGGCTCTAGGAGTTCCCAAAGCCCCCTGTACCCAGGATTTTTTGGGGCTGGGCATTCCACAACCCTCCTGTACACAGGATTTGGGGATCTGGGTTTTCACATATCCTCTTTTTCCAGCATTATGGGGCTCTGGGATTTCCCAAACCCATCTGTTCCCCATAATTTTTGGGGCTGGGAGTTCCCAATCCCCCCTGTACTGAGGATTTGGGAAACTGGGAGTTCGCACTTCCACTTTTCCCATGATTTTTATGGTCTCATTGTGCTGAAATTCCTCTTTTTCCAGGATTTTGTGGCTCGGGGATTTCCCAACCCCACTGTTCCTGGAATTTTGGGGCTCTGCGAATTCCAAAACCCCCCTGTAGTGAGGATTTAGTGCTCTGGGAGTTCCCACTTCCTCTTTTCCCAGGATTTTGAAAGGCTCAGGATGCTCAAATTCCTCTTTTTCCCAGCATTTTGGGGCTCTGGCATTGCCCAACCCTCCTGTTCCCAGGATTTTGGGTGGAAATCCCCATTTTTTTGGGATTTTTATGCTCTCACCCCCCACAGTTCCCCATTCCCATTGCCCCACACCATCATCCAGACAGAATATAACCAAAACTCCATCTCCAGGGGAATTCAGCCCAATTCCAGGTGTGTCTGACTCGATTCCAGGAGGATCCTGGGGCAATTCCAGCCTCTACTGCAGCACCAACACCATTCAAACCCAATTCCAGGTGGACTCAACCCAATTCCTGGTGGATCAAATCCAGTTCTAGGCAGATTATACCAAATTCCAGGTAAATCCAACCCAATCTCAGGTGGATGAAATCCAACTCCAGGTGGGTCAAACCCAATTCCAGGTAAATCCAACTGAATTCCAAGGGCATTCAACCTCATTCCAGGTGGATTTAACCCAATTCCAGGTTGATCCAATGCAATTCCAGGTGAATCCAATCCAGTTCCAGGTGGATCCAACCCAATTCCAGGAGGATCAAACCAAATTCCAGGTAGATTAAACCAAATTCCAGCTCAATCCAATCCAATTCCAGGTGGATCAAACCCAATTTGAGGTAAATCCAACTGAATTCCTGATGGATCAAACCCAGTTCCAGCTGGACCCAACCCAACTGCAGGATGAACCAACCAAATACCTGAGAGATTCAACCAAATTCCGGGTGGATCCAACCCAATTCCAGGTCGATTAAACCAAATTCCAATGGGACACAACCAAATTCCAGGATGAATCAACCCAATTCCAGGTCGACAAAACCCCATTTCAGGTAAATCCATTCCAGTTCCAGGTGGATCAAACCCAATTCCAGGTGGATCAAACCAAATTCAACTCTTCTAAAGGTCCCATCCCCCCTTTCCCTCCATTCAGGAAGCTCCTGGCAGCTTTTTTCTCTCTGCCCTCAGGCTTCTCCCCCAGCTCCGAGCTCCGGCTGCATCTCCGGGCCTTTTCCTCCTCCTCCATCCGGCCACGCCTTGCCAATGACAAATCCTGCTTTGGGGCAAAAACAAGGGCTCAGCGCCTTGCCCTGGGGGTTCCTCCTGCCCAGCTCCAGCTCTGCAACTCTCTGGCAGTTTGGTGGCTGAAAAAACCACTAACCACCGAGATTCCCAAATATCCCACAAACATAAAGAAACAGACCCCAAACTCCCAAAATATCAAGATTCAGCCAAAAGCTCCTTCAAGATATAAAGATTGACTCCCAAAGAAACTCCAAAGCATGAACATTTAGCCCAATAAACCTTAAAAACATCATGATTTAGGCCCCGTGAAAATCGTGGATCCCCCTCCCCAGTCCCCTGCTGCATGTGGGGGGCTGCAGATACAGGCAGTGCTGGAACCTTGGGCTGCCTCCTCTTCCTGCTCCTCCTCCTCTATCCCTACTCTTCCTCACACTCCTCTTCCTCTCACTCCTCCTCCTCCTCTTCCTTCTACAAAATCCCACCTCCTCCTCCTCCTGCAGCTAATTAATACAATATTGATGAAGAACAAATCCCCAAAGCAGCTTGTGGGGGGCAGAGCCACATGTGAGTCACCCGATGGCTGCCCTGGCAGAGAAGCTTCGGTTCCAGGCAGCCACGAGAGGAAGGAGCTTTAGAAATGCAAATGAACCCTGCTGGGGCAAAGGCTGGACAATGGACCAGGGCCTTGTGTCCTGGGGGAGCAATTGGGCCAATTCCCTCTGTCCCTCAGCCCGAGCTCTGCCTGCTTGCACAGATGGAATTTGCACAGCTCAGGGCAGAGCCCAGACTGAGGAGATCTGACTGTGCAGCACAAACTGGTTCAGCTGCAAAGAAAAAGAGCAAATGGGAAAATGTTGGGGAAACATCATTAAAAAAAGTGGGGGAAAATCATGTCTCTGCTCACTCCAACATGTGCTAGCATTGTGGATGATTTATAGAGTGTAATTAGCCACTGGGGATTTTTGATACCACAAGTTCAGGGAAATCAGTTCGGAATCCAAATATTGAGTGATTTCATTAAACAAAAGTGGAAAATAAGGTCAGGAGGGTGCACCTCAAAAAATGTTTCAAAAAATGAAAACGGCCACCAGAACAAATCCTACAACACCATGGAGCAGCCCCTGGGAATCCTAAGAATTCCTATCAGGACCCAGAACCAATTTGTGAATTGGAATTGTTACTAATTGATACAGACTGCTGCTCAGCCAAGCTCCTGCTCCATTCCTGAACTTCCACAAGCAGAACAAACACTTCCCAGAGCCACGAATACCGAATGTCACACAAACTAGGGGTGCATGTTAAGGGACACAGGCAGTGGGCGGATCGGGAAGTCTGTACCTTCCAAGTACCTCAGACAGAGTGTTGGAAAATATACCAGTTTGAATATTTTGTATAACTTTTGTCAAAGATTTTGTTTGTTTGTTTACCCGGGAAAAAGGAATTTTAAGTTTTTTTTCCAAGACATTTTTCTGCCAGGTGAGGTCTGATGAGCTCAACATAACTACAGACTAGGAGGAGCCCAAAAGACAAAAGGCCATCAGCAGCCATTAACGAACATCAGCTCCAAACCTCACCCCTGGCTGTTTGGAGACACCTTGTCTGGCTAAAAAGAGATAAGAAGGAAAACCGAATTAGCATCAGAAGAGAAGAAATCTGGATCCAATAGGAAACCATAGATTAGAAAACAAGCAACATGGAACCAGTTCAGACTGACCAAAAACGCTTCCATGACTTTAAACTGTAAAAAAAATCTGAAAAATCATGTAAAATAATGTGCCATGGCATAATTCTCTTTACAAACCAGAGATCTGCATATATGAGGTCTCTCCCGTGGTACATCCTGGCCAGAACAACATCCTGCTCAGATAATAAAGTAATGCCGTGACTCTCTAACATTGAAAATCGTGTTGAAAGGTTTTTGTTTTTCCCGCAGGTACGGTGACAAGAGGGCAAAGGGACAATGAAACGCAGCCGGGGAAACGAGCATAGAAAGGAGGCTGCGTTTTACAGCCCCATGGCAAATGCCCCACGGCCTCTCCCTCTGTCCATCCCTAAAGTCACTTTCACACGACTCCTCTGTCTCCTGCGGCCACACAAACCTCTGGCCACGCGGATTTTCCCGCACACTGCCGCCGACAGCGCAGCC
>NW_028147884.1:0-606 GCF_008360975.1 Lichenostomus cassidix
CAGAGAGAGCTCAGAGCAGCCGCGCCGCCCAGGAACAGCCCCGCCGCGCCGTTCAAACTCTGCAACCCAAGAGCGAAACGGAAGTTTCCTGTCAACTGAAGCAGAAGGTGGAAGTCGCAGAAGGCACCCCGATGGGCGGTGCCGCTGGCTGTCCACGCCTCTTTCACCGCCTCCTGCTCACTGAAACCATCACCA
Organism: Lichenostomus cassidix; assembly: GCF_008360975.1. NCBI lineage: Eukaryota > Metazoa > Chordata > Aves > Passeriformes > Meliphagidae > Lichenostomus > Lichenostomus cassidix. Next base: position 196 of record NW_028147884.1, read on the forward strand.
ACACTGAGACTGGGATCGCCCCGCTGCGAGTGACGCAAGCAAACACTAGCTGTGCCACGGAAGATTCTTTTCAAAGCTCCAAAAATCAATTCATAACTGTATTTTCAAAGTACCCTGTTAATTAGTGCAACTAAGTTATAATTTAAACTTGTTTCCAGCTTTTACTAATGAGAAACCATTGTAACAACATAATTGTCCTGATGAACCTTAGTTACTAAAACCTTAAAGAAAAGCTAAATTCCTTGCTAAAGCAATTTTAAAAGTGTTTATCCTAAGTATATTTTAACAAAGTTAATTTTTGAACTATTTCCTCAAAGCATCATTTATCATTATGTGTATAATATCTTAGCTTTTACACCAACTCAGTGTTTTAAACAAACTCAGTAAAACCCTTTTTAAAATAAAGTGAAT
>NW_028147885.1:0-5990 GCF_008360975.1 Lichenostomus cassidix
TCTGTCCTAGGTTGCAATATTGATGTAGTTAAGTATTCTATTACCACCAGCTGTGGGCCATTAGCTGCTATCACCCACTCCGGATGGCAGGCAATGGGCCATCCTTAGCTATTATCACTTGCTAACGACCCACCCCGCATGACAGGCAATGAGCCATCAGGGACCCACCGTGTGACTCATGGACTTATCTCATCCCATTGTGAGATGCTCTGCCGAGGAGGGAGGAGCCAGGTGTTCCCACCTGGATATAACCTGGCCTTGGAACTGCCTGAGCTAGCCCTGTCTACTGGGTTCCCAGAGGACCAGAGCTACTACTGGATCTTCAGCTGGAGACGAGACCTTCACAGGATCACTGCTTCAACTGGACTACTTCAGTCGGACTGCTACTACCACCCTAACAGGGTGTTAGGTTGTATCTGACTTTGTCAGTGCTTTTCCTTGTATTATTTCACTTATTTTTAATTTCAATCTTGACTTGTGATCTCCCACTGGTTTGTTTTCAAACCAATACATATTTTGGCACCCAACGTGGGGCACGACCTGGGGAAACTCAGAAATCCTATCACCATGATGCTCAGCTTATCTATATGGGTGCTTTATCTCGCTCTCTATATCTTTCCTCAAATGGGAAACTATCTGCCTGTCGTATTGCTCTTGTTACGATCAGGGCATGGCATGAAAATTGCTCTATTAGTTTATTATGCCTATTGCATAGTAACCTATGAAGCGATGAACACCATTCGGTATATTTACTCGACTTTGTCTACCTGGCCTAACCTGAGCTGCTCCATCTGGGATCTCCTCAGCAATCGCACCCACCCTCTGGGGCTAGGAGGAGAGAGCGGTTTCTTCCAGCATTTCAGGCCAGGCACAGCCATCTTTGACAATATTGAGTTGTCTCTGGATGCTAAGGATGGCATAATCTTCCTGTCAGTTCTGTTTTCTTTCTTCTCTGCGACCAGCACAGTGTACCTCATGCTGAGAAACAGAACAATACTTGGTGTTGTACAGCGTCTTCTCGAAGAGGAGGAGAAAAGAAACAAGTCAGCAGGCACCACGTCCACGCAAACTGCCACCAAGAAGAAAAGAACCAAACGAGCAGTCAATGTGTCAACACAGACCATTGCCGAATCAGAACAGCCAAAGCCAGTAGCGGTTGCCCCCGTCCAGAAAAAGAAATCCAAAAGCAAGTCAGTCCGCACAGCGACTGATGAGGATGCGGCAGGACCATCTCACCAAGCAGAAGAGACAGAGCCAGAGATCATCACTCGCTCTCTGTCCCTGGGGGAGCTGCGTGACCTACGGAGGGAATTCACCCGGCAGGCGAATGAGTCCATCTTGACCTGGCTGCTCCGTATCTGGGACGCTGCAGCTAACGACACTATTCTAGATGGCAGTGAGGCCAGACAACTGAGATCCCTGTCTCAGGATGTGGTCATTGACCAGGGGATTGGGAAAACCCAGGAAACTCTCAGCCTCTGGCGGCGATTGCTGGCGAGTGTACGGGACAAATACCTGTGCAAAGAAGACCTCCAGATGCACCAAAGAAAATGAAACACAATAGAACAAGGTACCCGATGCCTGAAAGAATTGGCCGTGCTAGAGATCATTTTCTCAAAAAACGAGAGATTCCCCAAAAACCCAGATAATGTCCGGTGCACTTCACAAATGTAGCTAAAATTCGCGCAGCTCGGACCAGAGATATACTCTCGTTACCTAGCAACATTGCAGTGGAGGGAAGGCGAAGACCAGGTGGGTGTGTTAACAAACAAACTGAGAATTTACGAAGACACTGTCACCGCTCCACTACGGACCCAGGTCTCATCAGTAGAAACAAACCTAGCCGCGCAAGTCCGGAGCTTAATTGAAGAGAGCCACCAAAAACTAAAGAAAGAGCTCAAAGAAGGATTTTTCCATGCCACACCGAAACCAACCAGAGTCTCTGCCATCAGGAGCAGACGTACTCCAGTCAGGAAAAGAAAACAAACTCCACGACGTGACCTCTGGTTTTTCCTTCAAGAGCATGGGGAAGACATGAGGAAGTGGGATAGAAAACCCACCTCCACCTTAGCAGCCCGGGTACGTGAATTGAAAAAAAAAACATCCACTTTAAGAAGCTCATCTAGGTACAACACTGCCCCAGTCTCTTGTGGCCAGAACTCCAGACAGAATGGAAGTGATAATATGACTGATCCTCTTGAAGGGACCTCAGGAACACATTTAAAGAAGAAAAACATCGTGCACCAAAAACAGGATTAGAAGAGCCCTGCCTCTAGCCAGGTAGAGGAAAGGGATAATCAAATCTATTAGACTGTGTGGATCCGATGGCCTGGCACGTCTGACCCACAAAGATACACGGCTTTAGTTGATACTGGCGCTCAGTGCACCCTGATGCCATCCAGGTATGTGGGGACCGAATCCATTTCTATTTCTGAGGTGACAGGAGGATCCCAGCAGCTGACTGTACTGGAAGCTGAAGTGAGTTTAACTGGGAATGAGTGGCAGAAACACCCCATTGTGACTGGTCCAGACGCCCCATGCATCCTCGGCATAGATTATCTCAGGAGTAGATATTTCAAAGACCCGAAGGGACATCGCTGGGCTTTTGGGATAGCAGCCGTAGAGACGGAAGACATAAGACAACTGAATAGCCTGCCTGGTCTCTCAGATAACCCGTCTGCTGTAGAACTACTGAAAATTGAAGAACAGCGGGTACCAATTGCTACAACAACAGTGCATCGCCGGCAATACCGCACTGACAGAGACTCTGTGGCCCCCATCCATAAGATGATTCGAGATCTAGAGAGCCAAAGAGTGGTCAGCAAGGCTCACTCACCCTTTAACAGCCCTATATGGCCGGTGCGTAAGTCCAGTGAAAAATGGAGACTGACGGTAGATTACCGTAGCCTAAATGAAGTCACACCACCACTGAGTGCTGCTGTACCGGACATGTTAGAACTTCAGTATGAGCTGGAATCCAAGGCAGCAAAGTAGTATGCGACCATTGATATTGCCAATGCCTTTTTCTCCATTCCTCTGGCAGCAGAGTGCAGGCCTCAGTTTGCTTTCACCTGGAGAGGTGTGCAGTACACGTGAAACCGACTGCCCCAGGGGTGGAAGCACAGTCCCACCATCTGCCATAGACTGATCCAAGCTGCACTGGAAAAAGGTGAGGCTCCAGAACATCTGCAGTATATTGATGACATCATTGTGTGGGGAGACACAGCAACGGAAGTATTTGGGAAAGGAGAGAAAATCATCAGAATTCTCCTGGAAGCCAGTTTCGCCATCAAGAAGAGCAAAGTCAAGGGACCTGCCCGAGAGATCCAGTTCCTGGGAGTAAAGTGGCAAGACGGACGGCGTCAGATTCCTTCTGAGGTCATCAATAAGATCATCGCAATGTCTCCACCAACCAACAAGAAGGAAACGCAAGCTTTCCTAGGCGCCATAGGCTTTTAGAAAATGCACATCCCTGAGTACAGCCAGATCGTGAGTCCTCTCTACCTCATAACCCGCAAAAAGAATGATTTCCACTGGGGCCCTGAACAGCAGCAAGCCTTCACCCAGATCAAACAAGAGATCGCTCATGCGGTAGCCCTGGGACCAGTCAGGACAGGACCAGAAGTAAAGAATGTGCTTTACTCTGCAGCCGGGAGCCATGGTCTGTCCTGGAGCCTTTGGCAGAAAGTGCCTGGTGAGACCCGAGGTCGACCACTGGGATTCTGGAGTCGAAGTTACAGAAAGTCTGAAGTCAACTACACTCCCACCGAGAAAGAAATCTTGGCAGCTTACAAAGGAGTCCAAGCCGCCTCAGAGGTGATCAGCACAAAAACACAACTTCTCCTTGCACCCCGACTGCCAGTGCTGGGGTGGATGTTCAAGGGAAGGGTTCCCTCTACTCACCATGCCACTGATGCCACGTGGAGCAAATGGATTGCCCTCATCACGCAGCGCGCCCGTATTAGAAACCCGAATCGCCCTGGGATTCTAGAAATTATAACAAACTGGCCTGAAGGTGAGACTTTTAAATTATCTTCAAAAGAAGCAGAAGAGAAAGTAGCACGTACCGAGGAAGCACCCCCGTATAACGAGCTGCCAGAGAGTGAAAGACGCTATGCCCTCTTCACCGATGGTTCCTGCCGAATTGTAGACGCAGATCGGAAATAAAAAGCTGCAGTATAGAGCCCCACACGACAAGCTATACAAGCTACCGAAAGACAAAGTAGATCGAGTCAGGTCGCAGAGCTTAAAGCCATCCAACTGGCTTTAGATATTGCCAAACGAGAAAAATAGCCAAAGCTTTATCTCTACACTGACTCCTGGATGGTAGCCAACGCGCTATGGGGATAGTTAGATCGCTAGAGAAAGGCTAACTGGCAGCGCAGAAAAAAACCCATCTGGGCCGCTGAGATTTGACAGGACATCGCCGCCCGGGCAGAAAAGCTGACTATGAAAGTTCAACATGTGAATGCACATATACCTAAGAGTCGGGCTAATGAAGAGCATCGTAACAACGAGCAGGTAGACCGAGCTGCCAAGGTAAAAGTGTCACAAGTAGATCTAAACTGGCAGCACAAAGGAGAATTATTTCTAGCTCGTTAGGCCCATGATGCCTCTGGTCATCAAGGGAAAGATGCGACATACAAGTGAGCTCGTGACCGAGGGGTAGACTTGACCATGAACAACATCTCACAGGTCATCCACAGCTGTGAGACTTGCGCTGCAATCAAACAAGCCAAGCGAGTGAAGCCTCTGTGGTATGGTAGACGATAGTCAAAGTACAAGTATGGGGAAGTATGGCAAGTTGACTACATCACACTTCCCCAAACCCGCCAAAGAAAGCGCTACGTGCTGACCATGGTGGAAGCAACCACGGGATGGTTAGAAACCTACCCTGTACCTCATGCTACTGCCCGGAACACCATCTTGAGTCTAAAAAAGCAAGTCCTGTGGAGACATGGTACCCCTAAGAAAATCAAGTCTGACAATGAAACCCATTTCAAGAATAGCCTCATAAGCACCTGGGCTAGAGAACACGGAATTAAATAGATATACCACATCCCCTATCATGCACCAGCTGCTAAGAAAGTTAAACGGTGCAACGAACTACTTAAAACCACTTTAAAGACACTTGGCAAGAAAACCTTCAAAAATTGAAAACTAAACTTAGCACAAGCCACCTAGATAGTTAACACAAGAAGTTCTATCAATCGAGCCGGTCCTGCCGAGTCCGAACCTTTGCACACAGTAGATAGAAATAAAGTCCCTGTGATACACGTAAAAAGTTTTTTAAGAAAGACTGTTTAAATTAATCCCACCTCAGAGAAAAGCAAACCCATCCGTGGAGTGGTTTTTGCCCAAAGACCTAGTTATACTTGGTGGGTGATGCAGGCAGATAGAAAAACCCGTTGTGTCCCACAAAGAAACCTTATCTTAAGTGAGAACTGTGTAAATGGTAATAGAATAAGGGGTGGATAATGTCCTAAGTTGCAATATTGATGTAGTTAAGTATTCTATTACCACCAGCTGTGGGCCATTAGCTGCTATCACCCACTCCGGATGGCAGGCAATGGGCCATCCTTAGCTATTATCACTTGCTAACGACCCACCCCGCATGACAGGCAATAGGCCATCAGAAACCCACCGTGTAACTCATGGACTTATCTCATCCCATTGTGAGATGCTCTGCCGAGGAGGGAGGAGCCAGGTGTTCCCACCTGGATATAACCTGGCCTTAGAACTGCCTGAGCTAGCCCTGTCTACTGGGTTCCCAGAAGACCAGAGCTACTACTAGATCTTCAGCTGGAGACGAGACCTTCACAGGATCACTGCTTCAACTAGACTACTTCAGTCGGACTGCTACTACCACCCTAACAGGGTGTTAGGTTGTATCTGACTTTGTCAATGCTTTTCCTTGTATTATTTCACTTATTTTTAATTTCAATCTTGACTTGTGATCTCCCACTGGTTTGTTTTCAAACCAATACAAT
>NW_028147886.1:0-605 GCF_008360975.1 Lichenostomus cassidix
ATTTGAGACTCTGAGCTTTTTGCCCCCTTCCACCAGCACAGGCGCCTGTCTGTAGCCTCCAGGGCTGAAGGCTGAACTCTTAATTCAAATTCAAATTGTAGGTAACAGCTCTGGCCTGATGGCTTATCAGCTAAGCATGCATTTGAAACCAGCACAGAAACCGCTGAATCATCCCATGAAGGACTGTCACCTTGGAGGAGGCTTTGGGGGTCTCCAAAGACCACCAGGACATACGGAGCATGTGTGGTGCACATGCTAATGATATTAATGACTCCCGAGAAATGATTTGTATAACCACTCCTATCCTGAAGAATGTAATTAATATTCATAATTTTACCTATAACACTGCATCTTTGGGGTACTGAGGTGTGTGTGTTTGGTGGAAACAATCCCCACACATCCGGTGCACCGAATAAAGCAAATACCCACTTCTCTGACTTGGTCTCTGAAGTGTCTCTGAGCTCGATTGGGGCGAATCACATTCTACTTACTCTCTTTCTAATGTTTTGCTCCCAGATGTCGTGATCCAATTATTAAGGTTGTTAGAAATGCCTCTGCCTGAATTAAGGTGCAAACGAGACCATATGCCAGTAAATAGTATGGGT
>NW_028147887.1:0-6015 GCF_008360975.1 Lichenostomus cassidix
TGTGTTGGTTTGAAAACAAACCAGTGGGAGATCACAAGTCAAGATTGAAATTAAAAAAATAAGTGAAGTAATACAAGGAAAAGCACTGACAAAGTCAGATACAACCTAACACCCTGTTAGGGTGGTAGTAGCAGTTCAACTGAAGTAGTTCAGTTGAAGCGGTGATCCTGTGAAGGTCTAGTCTCTAGCTGAAGATCTAGTAGTAGCTCTCGTCCTCTGGGAACCCAGTAGACAGGGCTAGCTCAGGCAGTTCTAAGGCCAGGTTATATCCACGTGGGAACACCTGGTTCCTCCCTCCTGGGCAGAGCATCCCACAATGGGATGAGATAAGTCCATGAGTCACACGGTGGGTCTCTGATGGCCCATTGCCTGTCATGCGGGGTGGGTCGTTAGCAAGTGATAATAGCTAACGGATGGCTCATTGCCTGTCATCCGGAGTGGGTCATTAGCAGGTGATAGCAGCTAACGGCTCACAGCTGGTGGTAATAGAATACTTAACTACATCTATATTGCAACCTAGGACATTATCCACCCCTTATTCTATTATCATCTACAGAGTTCTCACTCAAGATAAGGTCTCCTTGTGGTACACAATGGGTTTTCCCATCTGCCTTCATTACTCACTAAGTATAACCAGGTCTTTGGGCAAAAACCACTCCACGGATGGGTTTGCTTTTGCCTGAGGTGGGACTAATTCAAACAGTCTTTCTTAAGAAACTTTTTACATGTACCACAGGGACTTTATCTCCATCCACTGTGTGCAAAGGTTCGGACTCGGCAGGACCGGCTCGATTGATAGAACCCCTTGTGTTAACTATTCAGGTGGCTTTTGCTAAGTTCAGTTTTCAATTTTTGAAGGTTCCCCCGCCAAGTGCCTTCAAAGTTGTCTTAAGTATTCTGTTGCACCGTTCAACTTTCCCAGCAGCTGGTGCATGATAGGGGATGTGGTATATCCATTCAATTTCGTGTTCTCTAGCTCAGGTGCTTATGAGGCCATTCTTGAAATGGGTTCTATTGTTAGACTCGATTTTCTCAGGGGTACCATGTTTCCACAGGACTTGCTTTTCTAGACTCAAGATGGTGTTCCGGGCAGTAGCATGAGGTACAGGGTAGGTCTCTAACCATCCTGTGGTTGCTTCTACCATGGTCAACATGTAGCGCTTTCCTTGGCGGGTTTGGGGAAGTGTGATGTAGTCAACTTGCCATACTTCCCCATACCTGTACTTTGATCATCGTCCACCATACCACAGAGGCTTCACCCGCTTGGCCTGTTTGATTGCAGCACAAGTCTCACAGCTGTGGATGACCTGTGAGATGTTGTCTATAGTCAAGTCCACCCCTCGGTCACGAGCCCACCTGTATGTCGCATCTCTCCCTTGATGACCAGAGGCATCATGGGCTTAACGAGCTAGAAATAATTTTCTTTTGTGCTGCCAGTCTAGATCTACCTGTGACACTTCTACCTTGGCAGCTCGGTCCACTTGCTCGTTGTTACGATGCTCTTCATTAGCCCGACTCTTGGGTACATGTGCATCTACGTGTCGAACTTTCACGGTCAGCTTTTCTGCCCGGGCGGCGATGTCCTGCCAAATCTCAGCGGCCCAGATGGGTTTTCCTCTGCGCTGCCAGTTAGCTTTTCTCCAGCGATCTAACCATCCCCACAGTGCATTGGCTACCATTTAGGAGTTAGTGTAGAGATAAAGCTTTGGCCATTTCTCTCGTTCGGCAATATCTAAAGCCAGTTGGATGGCTTTAAGCTCCGCGACCTGGCTCGATCCACCTTGTCCCTCAGTAGCCTGTACAGTTTGTCGTGTGGGGCTCCATACTGCAGCTTTCTATCTCTGATCTGCGCCTACAATTCGGCAGGAACCATCGGTGAAGAGGGCATAGCATCTTTCACTCTCTGGTAGTTCATTATTTGGGGGTGCTTCCTCGGCACGTGCTACTTGCTCCTCTGCATCTTCTGAAGATAATTTAAAAGTCTCACCTTCAGGCTAGTTTGTTATGATTTCCAGAATCTCAGGGCGATTTGGGTTTCCAATACGGGCGCGCTGTGTGATGAGGGCAATTCATTTGCTCTACGTGGCATCAGTGGCATGGTGAGTAGAGGGAACCCTTCTCTTGAACATCCACCTCAGCACTGGCAGTCGGGGTGCAAGGAGAAGTTGTGTTTCTGTGCCGATCACCTCTGAGGCGGCTTGGACTCCTTCGTAAGCTGCCAAGATTTCTTTCTCGGTGGGAGTGTAGTTGACTTCAGACTCTCTGTAACTTCGACTCCAGAATCTCAGTGGTTGGCCTCGGGTTTTGCCAGGCACCTTCTGCCAAAGGCTCCAGGACAGACCATGGCTCCCGGCTGCAGAGTAAAGCACATTCTTTACCTCTGGTCCTGTTTTGACTGGTCTCAGGGCTACCGCATGAGTGATCTCTTGTTTGATCTGGGTGAAGGCTTGCTGCTGTTCAGGGTTCCAGCGGAAATCGTTTTTTTTGCGGGTTATGAGGTAGAGAGGACTCACAATCTGGTTGTACTCAGGGATGTGCATTCTCTAAAAGCCTATGGCGCCTAGGAAAGCTTGCGTCTCCTTCTTGTTGGTTGGTGGAGACATCGCGATGATCTTATTGATGACCTCAGAAGGAATCTGACGCCGTCTGTCTTGCCACTTTACTCCCAGGAACTGGATCTCTCGGGCAGGTTTCTTGACTTTGTCCTTCTTGATGGCGAAATCGGCTTCTAGGAGAATTTTGATGATTTTCTCTCCTTTCCCAAATACTTCCGTCGCTGTGTCCCCCCACACAATGATGTCATCAATATACTGCAGATGTTCTGGAGCTTTACCCTTTTCCAGTGCAGCCTGGATCAGTCTATGGCAGATGGTGGGACTGTGCTTCCACCCCTGGGGCAGTCGGTTCCATGTGTACTGCACACCTCTCCAGGTGAAAGCAAACTGAGGTCTGCACTCTGCTGCCAGAGGAATGGAGAAAAAGGCATTGGCAATATCAATGGTCGCATACCACTTTGCTGCCTTGGATTCCAGTTCATATTGAAGTTTCAACATGTCCGGTACAGCAGCACTCAGTGGTGGTGTGACTTTATTCAGGCCACGGTAATCCACCGTCAGTTTCCATTTTTCACTGGACTTACGCACCGGCCATATAGGGCTGTTAAAGGGTGAGTGAGCTTTGCTGACCACCCCTTGGCTCTCCAGTTCTCGAATCATCTTATGGATGGGGGCCACAGAGTCTCTGTCAGTGCGGTATTGCCGGCGATGCACTGTTGCTGTAGCAATTGGTACCCGCTGTTCTTCAATTCTCAGTAGTCCTACAGCAGACGGGTTATCTGAGAGACCAGGCAGGCTATTTAGTTGTCTTATGTCTTCTGTCTCTACGGCTGCTATCTCAAAAGCTCAGCGATGTCCCTTCGGGTCTTTGAAATATCCACTCTTGAGATAATCTATGCCGAGGATGCATGGGGCGTCTGGACCAGTCACAATGGGGTGTTTCTGCCACTCATTCCCAGTTAAACTGACTTCAGCTTCCAGTACAGTCAGCTGCTGGGATCCTCCTGTCACCCCAGAAATGGAAATGGATTCGGTCTCCACATACCTGGATGGCATCAGGGTGCACTGAGCGCCGGTGTCAACCAAAGCCGTGTATCTTTGTGGGTCAGACGTGCCAGGCTATCGGATCCACACAGTCCAATAGATCCGGTTATCTCTTTCCTCTACCTGGCTAGAGGCAGGGCTCCTCTAATCCTGTTTTTGGTGCACGATGTTCTTTTCCTGTAAATGTGTTCCTGAGGTCTCTTCAAGAGGATCAGTCATATTATCACTTTCATTCTGTCTGGAGTTCTGTCCACAAGAGACTGGGGCAGTGTTGTACCTAGATGAGCTTCCTGAAGTGGATGTTTCTTTTTTCAATTCACGTACCCGGGCTGCTAAGGTGGAGGTGGGTTTCCTATCCCACTTTTTCATGTCTTCCCTATGTTCCTGAAGGAAAAACCAGAGGTCACGTCGTGGAGTTTGTTTTCTTTCCCTGGCTGGAGTACGTCTGCTCCTGATGGCAGAGACTCTGGTTGGTTTCGGTGTGGCATGAAAAAATCTTTCTTTGAGCTCTTTCTTTAGTTTCTGGAGGCTCTCTTCAATTAAGCTCCGGACTTGCGCGGCCAGGTTTGTTTCTACCGATGAGACCTGGGTCTGTAGTGGAGCGGTGACAGTGTCTTCGTAAATTTTTAGTTTGTTTGTTAACATGCCCACCTGGTCTTCGCCTTCCCTCCACTGCAGTGTTGCCAGGTAACGAGAGTATATCTCTGGTCCGAGCCGCGCGAATCTTAGCCACATTTGTGAAGTGCACCGGACATTATTTGGGCTCTTGGGGAATCTCTCGTTGTCCGAGAAAATGATCTCTAGCACGGCTAATTCCCTCAGGCATCGGATACCTTGTTTTATTGTGTTCCATTTTTTTTGGTGCATCTGGAGGTCTTCTTTGCAGAGATATCTGTCCCGTACACTTGCCAGCAATCGCCGCCAGAGGTTGAGAATTTCCTGGGTTTTCCCAATCCCCTGGTCAATGACCACATCCTGGGACAGGGATTTCAGTTGCCTGGCCTCACTTCCGTTCAGAATGGTGTCATTAGCTGCGGCGTCTCAGATGCGGAGCAGCCAGGTCAAGATAGACTCATTCGCCTGCCTGGTGAATTCTCTCCGTAGGTCACGCAGCTCCCCCAGGGATAGAGAGCGAGTGATTATCTCTGGCTCTGTCTCTTCTGCTTGGTGAGATGGTCCTGCCGCATCCTCATCAGTCGCTGTGCGGACTGACTTGCTCTTGGATTTCTTTTTCTGGACGGGGGCAACCGCTACTGGCTTTGGCTGTTCTGATTCGGCAATGGTCTGTGTTGACACATTGACTGCTCGTTTGGTTCCTTTCCTCTTGGTGGCAGTTTGCGTGGATGTGGTGCCTGCTGACTTGTTTTTTTTTTCCTCCTCTTCGAGAAGACGCTGTATAATACTAAGTATTGTTCTGTTTCTCAGCATGAGGTACACTGTGCTGGTTGCAGAGAAGAAAGAAAACAGAATTAACAGGAAGATTATGCTATCTTTAGTATTCAGAGAGAACTCAATGTTGTCAAAGATGGCTGTGCCTGGCCTGGAATGCTGGAAGAAATCACTCTCTCCTCCTAGCCCCAGAGGGTGGGTGCGATTGCTGAGGAGGTCCCAGACGAAGCAGCTCAGGTTAGGCCAGGCAGACAAAGTCGAGTGTATATAACGAATGGTGTTCATTGCCTCACAGGTAACTATGCCATAGGCATAATAAACTAATAGAGCAATTCTTATGCCATTCCCTGGTCGCAACAGGAGCAATATGACGGGCAGATAGTATCTTATTTGAGGAAAAATATAGAGAGCGAGATACAATACCTATATAGATAAGCTGAGCATCATGGTGCTAGGATTTCTGCGTTTCCCCAGGTCGTGCCCCACGTTGGGCGCCAAAATATGTGTTGGTTTGAAAACAAACCAGTGGGAGATCACAAGTCAAGATTGAAATTAAAAAAATAAGTGAAGTAATACAAGGAAAAGCACTGACAAAGTCAGATACAACCTAACACCCTGTTAGGGTGGTAGTAGCAGTTCAACTGAAGTAGTTCAGTTGAAGCGGTGATCTTGTGAAGGTCTAGTCTCCAGCTGAAGATCTAGTAGTAGCTCTGGTCTTCTGGGAACCCAGTAGACAGGGCTAGCTCAGGCAGTTCCAAGGCCAGGTTATATCCAGGTGGGAACACCTGGCTCCTCCCTCCTCGGCAGAGCATCTCACAATGGGATGAGATAAGTCCATGAGTCACACGGTGGGTCTCTGATGGCCCATTGCCTGTCATGCGGGGTGGGTCGTTAGCAAGTGATAATAGCTAACGGATGGCTCATTGCCTGTCATCCGGAGTGGGTCATTAGCAGGTGATAGCAGCTAACGGCTCACAGCTGGTGGTAATAGAATACTTAACTACATCTATATTGCAACCTAGGACAC
>NW_028147888.1:0-61448 GCF_008360975.1 Lichenostomus cassidix
TCACTTTTTAGACATGAACAGGGAGAGGCAGATTCTGTGTGCAACAGCTCTGTAGGACAAGGCTGGAGCTGCTCAGCAATGTGGAGAAGCTTTTCCAGCCTGCACGTTCATGGCAAACCAGAGTCCTCTAAAGCCTGGCTTGTTTCTAAAGGTGGTGGTTGTTCACTGTTATATTTATTGATGAGCCTCTAGCCTAGCTATTTTTACCTCTGCTATGACCAGTGTTGCAGACAGTCCCGCTAGCTGCACTTTGGTAGCTGAAACTGCCCACCCACTTGTAGACATCGATGGAAGGTGTTGGGGTTTTGAGTGTTCTGGACTAAAAGCAATAATAACTAGTGCCTTAATGCAGGCTGCCTCTCGTCTGCTCTAGCCCTGTGGATAGAAGTGGGAGCCAGGCTCCAAGTCTTTTTCAAATGTGATTGGATGTATTCTGCTGAAGCAACAAAAATGGACCACATCATGTATTTACAATGTAAGGATCTTTATAACAACAACAATCTATAGTACGTATTTACATAAGAACCTATCTAAAAACAAAGTATGAAATGTATTTACAGGAGAAAACAAAACTCTCTAAAACATCTACAGAAGACTACTGAAGAACTCTTTCAAAAACGTATGTACAGGTTGGTGTCATCCACGCCTCAGATCGCCGTCAGTCCTGGAAGAAAAGCAAGCAGCACGGTCACTGCAGTCAGGCCCTGAGGGTTTGTTCCCTGTGCCCCCAGGCTGGCACACGCTGGCAGAGCAGGACTGTGCCGCCAGCACTGAGCCCGGCTGGGGCTGGGAGCTGGGCCCAGGTGCTGGGACGGGGCTGGCGTGGCCCAAAGCAAGCGCAGGGCAGGCCGGGGGTGGTGCTTGTGCCACCAGAATGCAGGGATGCCCCGGGTCCCCGTGTCCCTGAGCAGGGCCACCCAGCCCAGCCCCAGCCTGGTGGCAGGGGAGCCACTGTGCCTGTGGGCAGGGCATGGGGAGCACGTGCCTGTCCTGCTGCCTGTGTCGGTCTTCATCCCAAGACCATGTCCTCCTCCTCATCTTTCTGGTCCACATCCATCTCTTCAACACGATCTTCCATTTCCACGTCCATCTCTTCCTCCTCCTCCTCCACATCAACCTCCATCTCTTCCTCCATGTCCTCCACGTCCACCTCCATCTCTTCCATCTCATCCACGTCCACCTCCATCTCTGCCTCTCCATTGTCTTCTATATCTATCTGCATGCTCTCTTCTTCATCAGTCTTTGTATCTATCTCCATCTCCTCTTTGGTGTCTCTCACAGCCTGCACAGGGAGCAAAACCTCAGAGTGGGGTCCCTGTCCCACAGCATCCCCTCACAGCTCCAGCCCGCCCGGGCTGCCAGGGGGTGTCCACCTCCATGGAATAGCACTGTACCTCCATTGGGACGAATGGGAGCATCCTGCAGGGATGGATGGTAAAATCCAGGCAGCAGGGAGCGTTCAGGACTGACGGCACTATCGGGGAACAGGTGAGAAGCAGGGTTGCAGGGGTGCTCTCAGAGCAGGGCGAAGGACGTGCTGACACAGGGGCGACTGGTTGTGTTGTGCCCTTGGCTGGCTGATGGCAGTCCCAGCTGGAACACCAACTGTGACATGACAGCAGATCCAGGACCACACCCCTGTGGACCATGGCAACCACAGAATGATTGAATCCCTGAATGGTTTGCCTTGGGATGGACCCTGAAGATCATCTTGTTCCAAGCTGAGCAAGCTCCCACCAGAGCAGGTTGCTCAGAGTGCTGTCCCAGGTGGCCTTGCATGTTCCCAGGGATGAGGCATGCACAGCCCCTGTGCACAGCCTGGGCCAGTGCCTCAGCGCCCTCAGTGTAAAATAGCAGAGTCCTAAAATGCAACCCAAATCAGCCTCATTGGCCCCTTGGCCAGGCCATGGGTCCATACCCAGCTCAGCTCGGAGCTCCCTGTGCTCCCACAAGCACAGAGCCCAAAGCAAACCCCGCCCAAGGGGACACAGCATCTCAGTGTCTGTGCCACGCTGGCTCCCTCCACCCTGGGGTGCCACAGAGCAAAGATTTTCCCAAAGCATGTCTGGGTCCTGGGCACAGGAGACGCTGCAAAAGCCAGAGGCCCCACTTCTGGCACAGAGGTACCTCTGTGGCCCTGCAGCCCAGTTAAAGGAGATGGACAAGTCATACAAATCTTCAGGGTGTTTATTGTCAGGATAGAAATTACTTCATACAAAAGAAGAATTTAAAAACAGCACTCCCTGGCTCTCAGAAATAAATATACATATATATATGCACACATATATATTGACAGAAAGAATAATTTTCTGCTATGTGATTTTAAAACCAAACAAGATTAATACCAGTCTCCAAACTACTCTGCCAAACCAGTGCAAGGGGATCTAAGAATTTCTGCCGCCCACCTTGCCTTGGGAGCCTAGCTGGGCATCAGACTGGGCATCAGGCATCCTCCTGCTGCCTGCACCGCCCAGCTCTCCTTGCCCCACCATTTGCTAGCAGATGCTGGGACAACAGAAGCTCTCGGGGTGCCACCACTGTAGGTTTCTTCTCTTGCAAAGCAGCCTGCCAGGCTCTGGGGCGGCTGTGCCATCCAAGGCACTCTGCGGGACACCAGGTGTCACATCTGTCCAATGACCTGCCTGCCCACACGGCTGCTCCCCCTCAGCCCAGACCTACCAAAGAACGACAACTGAACCCCTTGGCTTCGCAGCAGGGGCTTTGCTGGATTTGCCCAAAGGACTCCACCAGGAAGACGTGCTCCTCCAGCGCTGGTGAGGCCATGGCCCGCTGAGAGTTCATGTCTGCCCGCTGGATTCCCACAGCACAGATCTCGATGCCAGCGTTTTGCAACAAAATTGCAAACTCTTTGTTGCAAACTGCCATGGAATAACCAGGAGCAGGGAATTTCTGGGCACAGGATTGCCTGCCATCCTCATGTTGCATTGTGTTCTGTGTGCAGCACCCATTGCCCCAGCAACCCACAGAGCAGTCCCCATCCCTCACGGCTCATGCTCTTCTCCATGAAAACCACTTTCTGATCGTCCTTCCAAAGCCACAAGACCCCAGGTGTGTGATGCTTGAGGGTGTTGTGGCACATGTTGCATTTTCCCAGCCACAGCAAGGCTCTCCAGTTGGTGTTCCCTGGCAATGGAAAGGAGGGAGATCAGTAGCCCCTGGTCCCCCAGCCTCAGCAGGGTACACAGAGCAGCCAAGCAACAGCTTGAGCCCGGCAAAGCAGCCCTGGTCCCCCAGCAGGTGATGCAAAGCTTTCAGCCTGATGATGAGCTCCATCTATCCTCCATCTATCCCTTCTTCCATCCATGCATGCATGCGTGCATCCATGCCCAGGTGATGGCTCAGGGAGCTCCCCTCAGCTCCGGGGTGCCCGGGAGCAGGGGGTGCCCACAGCCCAGTGCTCCTTAGCGCTGGTGTCTGGTGCCACCTGGTGCAGTGCCATTGGTGAGGCTCTGCAGGGCCACGCAGGCTGGGCCCTGCTCCCAGATGGAATGCCATGGGAAAGAGCCCGGTGGGCTCTGTCTCTACAAATACCAAGTGTGTATGGAGCTCAGAGTGGGACCGCTCTGGGCACAGGTACCCCCAACACAGCGCTCGCTCCCACACACCTCCAGGCCAGGCAACCTGGAGCAAGTGGAAACCACAACTCTGCAGATGCTGCATGTGCCCAAAGCAAATGGAAAGAGAGCTGGGGTGTGAAAAATAAAGATTGATTATTTACAGAAGAGCAGCAACAAAAATGAACTCCAGAACATATTTACATTGTAAGAATCTTTATAACAACAACAATCTATAGAACGTATTTACATAGGAACCTATCTAACAACAATGTAGAGAACGTATTTACAGATGATAACACTATCTAAAATCTACGCAGGAAAAACAACAGAAGAACTCTCTCAAAAAATGTAGGTACAGGTGGGTGTCATCAACACCTCAGATCGCCGTCAGTCCTGGAAGAAAAGCAAGCGGCACGGTCACTGCAGTCAGGCCCTGAGGGTTTGTTCCCTGTGCCCCCAGGCTGGCACACGCTGGCAGAGCAGGACTGTGCCGCCAGCACTGAGCCCGGCTGGGGCTGGGAGCTGGGCCCAGCTGCTGGGACGGGGCTGGCGTGGCCCAAAGCAAGCGCAGGGCAGGCTGGGGGTGGTGCTTGTGCCACCAGAATGCAGGGATGCCCCGGGTCCCCGTGTCCCTGAGCAGGGCCACCCAGCCCAGCCCCAGCCTGGCGGCAGGGGAGCCACTGTGCCTGTGGGCAGGGCATGGGGAGCACGTGCCTGTCCTGCTGCCTGTGTTGGTCTTCATCCCAAGACCATGTCCTCCTCCTCATCTTCCTGGTCGACATCCATCTCCTCAACACAATCTTCCATTTCCACCTCCATTTGTTCCTCCGTCTCCTCCTCCTCCACCTCCATGTCTTCGTCCATCTCCTCGTCCACCTCCATCGCTTCATCCACCTCCTCCTCATCCACCTCCATCGCTTCCTCTATCTCCTCCTCGTCTACCTCCATCTCTTCCACTCCGTTCTCTTCTAGATCTATATCCATTCTTTCCTTTTCATCAAACTTTCTGTCAACTTCCATCTCCTCTTCATGGTCTCTGACAGCCTGCACAGGGAGCAAAACCTCAGAGTGGGGTCCCTGTCCCACAGCATCCCCTCACAGCTCCAGCCTGCCTGGGCTCTCAGGGGATGTCCACCTCCATGGAATGGCACTGTACCTCCATTGGGACGAATGGGAGCATCCTGCAGGGATGGATGGTAAAATCCAGGCAGCAGGGAGCGTTCAGGACTGACGGCACTATCGGGGAACAGGTGAGAAGCAGGGTTGCAGGGGTGCTCTCAGAGCAGGGTGAAGCACGTGTTCACACAAGGGCAACTGGTTGTGTTGTGCCCTTGGCTGGGCGATGGCAGTCCCAGCTGGAACACCAACTGTGACATGACAGCAGATCCAGGACCACACCCCTGTGGACCATGGCAACCACAGAATGATGGAATCCCTGAATGGTTTGCCTTGGGATGGACCCTGAAGATCATCTTGTTCCAAGCTGAGCAAGCTCCCACCAGAGCAGGTTGCTCAGAGTGCTGTCCCAGCTGGCCTTGGATGTTCCCAGGGATGAGGCATGCACAGCCTCCGTGCACAGCCTGGGCCAGTGCCTCAGCACCCCCTGTGTAAAATGCCAGTTTCCTTAGAGACAAGCTAAATTGACCCCCTTGCAGTTGAAAGTCATTCCCCCTTCTCCTCTCCCCACATCTTTCCCAGTGGTCCCTGCAAGTCCTGCATGGCTGCAGTGAGGCTTTCCCATGGCCTTCTGCAGCCTGAGCATCCCCAACTCTGTCTTCACTGGAGGTTAGAAAGTCAAGCAAAACAGGCAGAAGCACTGCTGGCCTCCTTCTTTTCCACTCTGGCAACTACCTTCTCCTTTCCTGAGCCCTAGGTGTGAGTGTAAGTCCTTTCCTACTCTGCCACTTCTGCAAGCCACACGCGTCATTTTGATCCTGGAAACCTCAACAGACATACTTTATTTTTCCCTTTCCAGTACAAACACTTTTTCAGCTTTTAAAATCTGAACAATTTTTAAAAACAATAGGACACAGCCTTTTAACAGGATTGCTTATCAACTGCCTCAGAAAGCTGCCCATGCAAGGACAACCCTGTGGGCACCATTTCCTTACTCCGCGAGCAAGTTAGAAAAATGCCCAGTTTTGTACCAAGTTGCTTTCACTTTTGAAACATGACTAGCTGAGAGCTGAAATAAAAAACTGCCCGTAGCTTCAAGTGACTAGGCAGGAACAGTACAAACATAGCATCATTTTCCGGAAGGTCAGACTTCTTCCTTTTCATAGTTTTGTTATGGGCAGTCCTGGCTCCCTCTTTTCTGGGGAAGTTCTTCCTGCCCAGCCACTCTCAGGCAGCCCTGGCCAGGGCCCAGGGAACCTGGCGCTTGGCTTGCTTTTCTCTTTGCTTTTCTCCCTGGTGGGAGGGGATGGAAAGGGGGCTTAGGCAGGATGCTCCCCCTCACCTGCGCGGTGAGGACTCCCCTGGCCCATCCCAAAGTACTGAGGGTTGGCTTGATACTCCTTCCTTGGGCTGGAGAAGAAAAAAAAGTTTTGATGTCTAAGAGCAGGTTTTGCAGAATGCCCAATGGCAGCTGGAGTTCGTTCCTCAGCTGGAGAAACATGTCAGCAGCTGGAGAGCAGCTCCAGATCAGCAAAGCCGAGAGCAGCGAGAGTGGAGTCTGGTGCTGTGAGCATGTGGCAGGGCTGGGCAAGTGCTGTGGGGCCAGGTGTCCTCTCCATGCCCCCCCAGCTGATGGTTGATGCTCCTCTGGCAGGGGAAGGAGTTCTTAGTGAATCAGGGGAGCATGATGTGGCCAAGTGGACTGCGAGATGCCTGTGGTCCTCCCCAGCCTGGAAGCATGTTTCAGGCAGCTCAGGCAGTTTTTGCTGGGGGACAAAAGGTGGCCAGGTGCATCTCTGCTGGGAGCTGCTGCTGCTGCTTTGTGCTGCTTGGAGCACAGAGCTGCTCCTTTATGCACTTGGGGGCATCAGGGAGGGAAGTGTGTTGCACAAGACCAGGGACAGCCTGGTGAGGGTGACAGGCACTGTGTGGGAGCCAAAGGCTGGCTGGTGTGGACGGGTTCATGAGCTATAGTGCTGAGCTGATAGAAAAATATGTTCCTCTGCTGTAAAGTGCCAGAGTTGCTTCCATGGAGGCTTTTAAATTTCCTCCTCATCCTAGTGGTGAAGTCCCCATTGGCTGATGAGTGGAGGGTGCCCATGCTGGGCTCCCAGAGAGAGGCAGATTCTGTGTGCAACAGCTCTGTAGGACAAAGGCTGGAGCTGCTCAGCAATGTGGAGAAGCTTTTCCAGCCTGCCTGTTCATGGCAAACCAGAGTCCTCTAAAGCCTGGCTCGTTTCTAAAGGTGGTGGTTTTTCGCTGTTATATTTCTTGATGAGCCTCTAGCAGAGCTGTTTTTACCTCTGCTATGACCAGTGTTGCAGACAGTCCCGCTAGCTGCACTTTGGCAGCTGAAACTGCCCACCCACTTGTAACCGTCGATGGAAGATGTTGGGGTTTTGAGTGTTCTGGACTAAAAGCAATAATAACTAGTGCCTTAATGCAGGCTGCCTCTCGTCTGCTCTAGCCCTGTGGATAGAAGTGGGAGCCAGGCTCCAAGTCCTATTCAAATGTGATTGGACTGATTCTGCTGAAGCAACAAAAATGTTGTACATCATGTATTTACAAGGTAAATACTGGTTCTTTTTGCTTCTCTCAACGTTTCTAAAGACATTCACACCCTTTTCTCCTCCCAGCCGGGAGACTCAGCAGCTCCTGGGAAGAGCAGGGCACATCAGGCACGGCTCTGCTCCACCAGCCAGGCGAGGCACTGGCCTTGGCGATTGCCAAAGCCTGGGAATTCTGCAGTTGCCGGCAGCTGGAGCAGCTCGGCTCCCGGAGCCTCCAGCGCCGGCCGAGCCCCCTTTGCCCCAAGGTGCTGCCGGCCCTGCTGCGGCTGCCGTGGGCAGCGGGTGTCCGGGCAGCTCCGTGCCTGCCCCGGCCGTGCTTGGGGAGCGCCGGGCTTGGAGGGGACGCTGCCCGGGCAGGGGCTGAGCTCGGGCACCTGTTGGCCCTCGGGCTCCTGTGGGAGCCCCAGCCCCGCAGCCCCAGCCCCGCAGCCCTGCCGCTGCCAGCATCGCACCCCGCCGGGACTCTGTGCCGGCAGCCACCGCCGACCGTACAGCCACCTCCGGGCATCCACGGCCCCTGCCCAGCACAGCCTGCACTGCCCCGTCCAGGGCTCACCCGAGTCGGGCTCAGGCTCCAGTGGCTGCTGCCAGCAGCAGGAAATCGGGCAGCGCCAGGATCACCTGGCGTGGCTTTCGTCTCTTGAACAATGGCGCAGAAATGTAATGCACGGGAGGAGCAAAGCCCAGAGCCCTTGGAGGCTCCAAGCCTTAACCATCAGCCCCTGCAGCTCCAAAAGCTGCTCCCCGCAGCCTGGCTCCAGCAATTCCCAAGGCTGCCGTGGCCTTCAGAGCATGACAGGGATTTGTCATCCCTGCAGCCTGATGCCAGCTCTCGGCCCAGGACTCCCGAAGGCTCAAGGAGGAAGGCCGGCAGAAGGTTTTTTACCTGTTTGGTGGCATCGCTGCAGAGGCTGCTCCTGTCAGAGTCGCCTCTCTGATGGTGACAGACATGCTCCTGGGGACACTGCTCTGCCTCAGCCCAGGAACACGAGCAGTGCCCTCTGCCGGGAGCAGCGTGAGTGAAAGCTCCCCGTGCGCAGAGAGCCCCAGCCCTGGGGTGGCCGTGCCAGCAGCCCCAGAGACCTCCAGCCCCAGGGACCTGGAGCAACCCCAAACCACAACGCGGGAAACACTACCTGTGCCCAAAGGACTCGCAAAGAAAGCTGGGGTGTGGAAAACAAATGACAATTTATTTACAGAAGAGCAGCAACAACAACATGCTGCAGAACGTATTTACAATGGAAGAACCTTGATAACAACAACAATCTATAGAATGTATTTACAGTGAAGGTTCTAACTAAAAAACAGGAATCTAAAAAACATATTTACAAAAGAGAACGACAAGAACAAGCAGAACATATGTACAGGTAGTTTTCTGCATCGTCTCCATCAGTCCTGGCAGAAAAGGAAGCAGCAGGGTCACTCCAGCCCGGCCCTGAGGGCTGTTCCCTGTGCCCCCAGGCTGGCACACGCTGGCACAGGGGCACTCTGCTGCCAGCACTGAGCCTGGCTGGGGCTGGGAGCCGTGCCTCAGGCACTGGCACGGGGCTGGTGTGGCCCAAAGCAAGCGCAGGGCAGGCCGGGGGTGGCGCTTGTGCCGCCAGAATCCAGGGATCCCCCCCGGGGCGCTGTGTCCCTGAGCAGGGCCACCCAGCCCAGCCCCAGCCTGGCGGCAAGGGACCCACTGTGCCTGTGGGCTCGGCATGGGGAGCACCTACCTGTCCTGCTGCTGGGGCTCCATCCTCATCCCAGGACCATGGGCTCCTCCTCATCCCCCTCATCCACCTCCATGGCCTCTTCTTCCACCACAACATCCACTTCCATGGCCTCTTCTTCCTCCGTCCCATCCACTTCCATCTGCTCCACTTCTTCTTCGATGTCCACCTCCATCTCTTCTTCCAACTCCACCTCATCAATGTCCATCATCTCCTCAACATCAATCATCACGTCCACCTCCATATCCTCCTCGGCGTCTCTGGCAGGCTGCATCAGGTAGCACAAGCTCACGGTGGGGTCCCTGTCCCACAGCCCGGGCAGCTGGGGGTGCCCAGCTCCATGGAATGGCACTGTACCTCCACTGGGACGGGAGAGCGCATCTTGCTGGGATCGGTGGGATCCAGGCAGCAGGATGAACTCAGGACCGATGGATCCATTGGGAGCAGCTCAACAGCTAGAAGGGTGTAGGGCGCGGGGAGCAGGGAGCAGGGTGCACGCTGGCCTCCTCGCTGGCTCCAGGGACAATGGTTGTGTTGTGCTCAACAGCAGGAGCTGGAGGCTCCACCTGCAACATGGGCTGTGACATCACAATTCTGGGAGCTGGGATGTCACAGGAGCTCCAGGGCCACTCTGCACTGGGGGCTCAGGATCGTAGAACGTCCAAATCCTTGAATGATTTGGATTTGACAGAACTCTTCAGATGATCTCTCTCCAACCTGAGCAACCTCCCACCGGACAGGGATGCTCAGGACCACGTCTAAGTTGGCCTTGGATGTTTCCAGGGCTGGGACATCCGCAGCCACTCTGCACAGCCTGTGCCATTGCCCACTACACTTGCAAGAAATAACATTTTCCTAACATCCAATCCATTCCTACTCGCAGTTTGAAGCCATGCCCTTGTCGTGTCACTACAGCTCCCAACAAAGAGTTGCTCTCCCGCTTCCCTGTGGTCCCTTCACACCCTGCAAAGGTGCTGGGAGGTCTCCACGCAACCTTCTCTTGTCCAGGCTCAACAGCTCCAACTTTCTCAGCCTGTCTTCACACGGCAGGTGCTCCAGTGCCCTCAGCAATGCCGTGGGCTATTCTGCACTTGCTCCATCAGTTGCCCGTCCTCCTGCTGTTGGGGAGCCCAGAGCTGGAGGCAGCCCTGCAGCTGGGCTGTCCTGAGAGGGGAGGAGACAGGCAGGATGTCCTCGCCGCCCTGCTGCCCACGCTGTGGGATGACCCTGGCGTGTGTGTATGGGGGTTCTGGGCTGCCACTGCCCAGGGCTGGCTCCTGCTGGGATGCAGATGTGAGGCTGGTGTCCAGCTCTTGTTCTCTTGGCTGCACACAAACAAACATCACAGCCCTGTCTCCTCACCAGCCACCCGTGGCTTCAAAAGTTCATAGCACAGGTCACACGCCAGCTCCCGCCCCACTGCTTTTGCCGCAGCCTCACAGTTCAATCTTCAACGTGCTGGGAAACTGCTCAGTGTCATTCTGTTACTCCAATGGATACACAAATGTTTCCTTGTGCCGACTGCAAATCGTTTTTCTAGTTACACTGTTGCATTGGTGGTACTGACCCAGAGTTCTTTCAATTCATTCCACTTGTTCAGAGGGCAGAGTGAGCTAGGACTTGCTTTGTACATAGGCACAAAAATGTAGCAATGATCTGGTGAGCTATGGATTTATTTCCATCCAAATACGACTCTTCCTAATACAGAAATCAGCCTCTCAATTACCCACCCTGCCATTTCAAGTCCTTTTGCTGGGAAAAGTACTACCTGCAACTACACGGAAGTGTTCTGAAATCTATTCCCCGGGTGTCCCCAAGGGAGGACGCCCAGCAGAGCCACAGCCTTGGCTCTATGGGACACGAGGGCAGAGAGCAGCCGTGTGCCCCGATCGACCGCGGCAGGGGGAGCGCAAATCCACGGCGACAGGGGGAGGAAAACATCTCCGTTTTCACTGTAGCCCGGAGCAGCCCAGACCCTGCTGAGCACCTGGGAGCATCTCCCTGCCCTGGCACTGACCAGCGACCTCCCCTGGGGACACCTGTGTGTGGAAAATCACACCGCCAAAGGCCAGTGTCCACAAGAGAGCAAAAAGAGTCCTGCAAAAGTCGCCTTGATTTAGATAAAGGGAAAGAGTTCGCTCGGCCATTCCCCTGCGGGGTCTCTCTCAAGTGTCTGGAGGGTGCAGCCTCTTTTTGATCTGAAAGTGCCGATCATATGTTGCCCTCTGCCTTTCCCCATTGGCTGAGGTACTAGGAAGGGACAGGCTTCCCAAACCACTTACTACATATTCCCCCTTTGACGTGAGTCCCCCACCCCGCATCATGCGCTGTCTGATCACTAAAATTAGCTCTGAGCCCACCCTGGGCCCAGAAATTAATCCCCGTCAATCTCTCAAGCCTGCACCTTTTTTCCTAGAGTTCACAAGTGCAGGCTGAGCTTGGTTCGGTAACAAACCTGCACGGTTTGATGTTCCTACAGACCCCTCTCGTTTCTCTCCACAACCTGACTGCTTCTTTCCGCTTCTCTCATCCTTTCTAAAGGCATTCACACCCTTTTCTCCTCCCAGCCGGGAGACTCAGCAGCTCCTGGGAAGAGCAGGGCACATCAGGCATGGCTCTGCTCCACCAGCCAGGCAAGGCACTGGCCTTGGCGATTGCCAAAGCCTGGCAGCTCTGCAGTTGCCGGCAGCCGGAGCAGCTCGGCTCCCGGAGCCTCCAGCGCCGGCCGAGCCCCCTTTGCCCCAAGGTGCTGCCGGCCCTGCTGCGGCTGCCGTGGGCAGCGGGTGTCCGGGCAGCTCCGTGCCTGCCCCGGCCGTGCTCGGGCAGCGCCGGGCTTGGAGGGGACGCTGCCCGGGCAGGGGCTGAGCTCGGGCACCTGTTGGCCCTCGGGCTCCTGTGGGAGCCCCAGCCCCGCAGCCCCAGCCCCGCAGCCCCAGCCCCGCAGCCCTGCCGCTGCCAGCATCGCACCCCGCCGGGACTCTGTGCCGGCAGCCAGCGCCGACCGTACAGCCACCTCCGGGCATCCACGGCCCCTGCCCAGCACGGCCTGCACTGCCCCATCCAGGGCTCACCCGAGTCGGGCTCAGGCTCCGGTGGCTGCTGCCAGCAGCAGGAAATCGGGCAGCGCCAGGATCACCTGGCGTGGCTTTCGTCTCTTGAACAATGGCACAGAAATGTAATGCACGGGAGGAGCAAAGCCCAGAGCCCTTGGAGGCTCCAAGGCTTAACCATCAGCCCCTGCAGCTCCAAAAGCTGCTCCCCGCAGCCTGGCTCCAGCAATTCCCAAGGCTGCCGTGGCCTTCAGAGCATGACAGGGATTTGTCATCCCTGCAGCCTGATGCCAGCTCTCGGCCCAGGACTCCCGAAGGCTCAAGGAGGAAGGCCGGCAGAAGGTTTTTACCTGTTTGGTGGCATCGCTGCAGAGGCTGCTCCTGTCAGAGTCGCCTCTCTGATGGTAACAGATATGCTCCTGGGGACACTGCTCTGCCTCAGCCCAGGAACACGGGCAGCGCCCAGTGCCGGGAGCAGCGTGAGTGAAAGCTCCCCGTGCGCAGAGAGCCCCAGCCCTGGGGTGGCCGTGCCAGCAGCCCCAGAGACCTCCAGCCCCTGGAACATGGAGCAACCCCAAACCACAACGCGGGAAACACTACCTGTGCCCAAAGGACTCGCAAAGAAAGCTGGGGTGTGGAAAACAAATGACAATTTATTTACAGAAGAGCAGCAACAACAACATGCTGCAGAACGTATTTACAATGGAAGAACCTTGATAACAACAACAATCTATAGAACGTATTTACAGTGAAGGTTCTAACTAAAAAACAGGAATCTAAAAAACATATTTACAAAAGAGAACGACAAGAACAAGCAGAACATATGTACAGGTAGTTTTCTGCATCATCTCCATCAGTCCTGGAAGAAAAGGAAGCAGCAGGGTCACTCCAGCCTGGCTCTGAGAGCCATTCCCTGTGCCCCCAGGCTGGCACACGCTGGCACAGGGGCACTCTGCTGCCAGCACTGAGCCTGGCTGGGGCTGGGAGCCGTGCCTCAGGCACTGGCACGGGGCTGGTGTGGCCCAAAGCAAGCGCAGGGCAGGCCGGGGGTGGCGCTTGCGCCGCCAGAATCCAGGGATCCCCCCCGGGGCGCTGTGTCCCTGAGCAGGGCCACCCAGCCCAGCCCCAGCCTGGCGGCAAGGGACCCACTGTGCCTGTGGGCTCGGCATGGGGAGCACCTACCTGTCCTGCTGCTGGGGCTCCATCCTCATCCCAGGACCATGGGCTCCTCCTCCTCCACCTCATCCACCTCCATGGCCTCTTCTTCCACCACAACATCCACTTCCATGGCCTCTTCTTCCTCCGTCCCATCCACTTCCATCTGCTCCACTTCTTCTTCGATGTCCACCTCCATCTCTTCTTCCAACTCCGCCTCATCAATGTCCATCATCTCCTCAACATCAATCATCACGTCCACCTCCATATCCTCCTCAGTGTCTCTGGCAGGCTGCGTCAGGTAGCACAAGCTCACGGTGGGGTCCCTGTCCCACAGCGTCCCCACAGGGCCCCAGCCCGCCCGGGCAGCTGGGGGTGCCCAGCTCCATGGAATGGCACTGTACCTCCACTGGGACGGGAGAGCGCATCTTGCTGGGATCGGTGGTGGGATCCAGGCAGCAGGATGAACTCAGGACCGATGGATCCATTGGGAGCAGCTCAACAGCTAGAAGGGTGTAGGGCGCAGGGAGCAGGGAGCAGGGCGCACGCTGGCCTCCTCGCTGGCTCCAGGGACAATGGTTGTGTTGTGCTCAACAGCAGGAGCTGGAGGCTCCACCTGCAACATGGGCTGTGACATCACAATTCTGGGAGCTGGGATGTCACAGGAGTTCCAGGGCCACCCTGCACTGGGGGCTCAGGATTGTAGAATGTTCAAATCCTTAAAAGGTTTGGCTTTGACAGAACTCTACAGATGATCTCTCTCTCCAACCTGAGCAACCTCCCACCGGACCAGGATGCTCAGGACCACGTCTAAGCTGGCCTTGGATGTTTCCAGGCCTGGGGCATCCGCAGCCACTCTGCACAGCCTGTGCCATTGCCCACTACGCTCACAATAAATAATATTTTCGCAACATCCAATCCATTCCTACTCACAGTTTGAAGCCACGCCCTTGTCGTGTCACTACAGCTCCCAACAAAGAGTTGCTCTCCCACTTCCCTGTAGTCCCTTCACAACCTCCAAAGGTGCTGGGAGGTCTCCAATCAACCTTCTCTTGTCCAGGCTCAACAGCTCCAACTTTCTCAGCCTGTCTTCACACGGCAGGTGCTCCAGTGCCCTCAGCAATGTCGTGGGCTATTCTGCACTTGCTCCATCCGTTGCCTGTCCTCCTGCTGTTGGGGAGCCCAGAGCTGGAGGCAGCCCTGCAGCTGGGCTGTCCTGAGAGGGGAGGAGACAGGCAGGATGTCCTCGCCGCCCTGCTGCCCACGCTGTGGGATGACCCTGGCGTGCGTGTGTGGGGATTCTGGGCTGCCACTGCCCAGGGCTGGCTCCTGCTGGGATGCAGATGTGAGGCTGGTGTCCAGCTCTTGTTCTCTTGGCTGCACACAAACAAACATCACAGCCCTGTCTCCTCACCAGCCACCCGTGGCTTCAAAAGTTCATAGCACAGGTCACACGCCAGCTCCCGCCCCACTGCTTTTGCCGCAGCCTCACGGCTCAATCTTCAACGTGCTGGGAAACTGCTCAGTGTCATTCTGTTACTCCAATGGATACACAAACGTTTCCTTGTGCCGACTGCAAATCGTTTTTCTAGTTACACTGTTGCATTGGTGGTACTGACCCAGAGTTCTTTCAATTCATTCCACTTGTTCAGAGGGCAGAGTGAGTTAGGACTTGCTTTGTACATAGGCGCAAAAATGTAGCAATGATCTGGTGAGCTATGGATTTATTTCCATCCAAATACGACTCTTCCTAATACAGAAATCAGCCTCTCAATTACCCACACTGCCATTTCAAGTCCTTTTGCTGGGAAAAGTACTACCTGCAACTACACGGAAGTGTTCTGAAATCTATTCCCCGGGTGTCCCCAAGGGAGGACGCCCAGCAGAGCCACAGCCTTGGCTCTATGTGACACGAGGACAGAGAGCAGCCGTGTGCCCCGATCGACCGCGGCAGGGGGAGCGCAAATCCACGGCGACAGGGGGAGGAAAACATCTCCGTTTCCACTGTAGCCCGGAGCAGCCCAGACCCTGCTGAGCACCTGGGAGCATCTCCCTGCCCTGGCACTGACCAGCGACCTCCCCTGGGGACACCCGTGTGTGGAAAATCACACCGCCAAATGCCAGTGTCCACAAGAGAGCAAAAAGAGTCCTGCAAAAGTCGCCTTGATTTAAATCAAGGGAAAGAGTTCGCTCGGCCATTCCCCTGCGGGGTCTCTCTCAAGTGTCTGGAGGGTGCAGCCTCTTTTTGATCTGAAAGTGCCGATCATATGTTGCCCTCTGCCTTTCCCCATTGGCTGAGGTACTAGGAAGGGACAGGCTTCCCAAACCACTCACTACATATTCCCCCTTTGACGTGAGTCCCCCACCCCGCATCATGCGCTGTCTGATCACTAAAATTAGCTCTGAGCCCACCCTGGGCCCAGAAATTAATCCCCGTCAATCTCTCAAGCCTGCACCTTTTTTCCTAGAGTTCACAAGTGCAGGCCGAGCTTGTTTCGGTAACAAACCTGCACGGTTTGATGTTCCTACAGACCCCTCTCGTTTCTCTCCAAAACCTGACTGCTTCTTTCCGCTTCTCTCATCGTTTCTAAAGGCATTCACACCCTTTTCTCCTCCCAGCCGGGAGACTCAGCAGCTCCTGGGAAGAGCAGGGCACATCAGGCATGGCTCTGCTCCACCAGCCAGGCAAGGCACTGGCCTTGGCGATTGCCAAAGCCTGGCAGCTCTGCAGTTGCCGGCAGCCGGAGCAGCTCGGCTCCCGGAGCCTCCAGCGCCGGCCGAGCCCCCTTTGCCCCAAGGTGCTGCCGGCCCTGCTGCGGCTGCCGTGGGCAGCGGGTGTCCGGGCAGCTCCGTGCCTGCCCCGGCCGTGCTCGGGGAGCGCCGGGCTTGGAGGGGACGCTGCCCGGGCAGGGACTGAGCTCGGGCACCTGTTGGCCCTCGGGCTCCTGTGGGAGCCCCAGCCCCTCAGCCCCGCAGCCCCAGCCCCGCAGCTCCAGCCCCGCAGCCCTGCCGCTGCCAGCATCGCAGCCCGCCGGGACTCTGTGCCGGCAGCCAGCGCCGACCGTACAGCCACCTCCGGGCATCCACGGCCCCTGCCCAGCACGGCCTGCACTGCCCCGTCCAGGGCTCACCCGAGTCGGGCACAGGCTCCAGTGGCTGCTGCCAGCAGCAGGAAATCGGGCAGCGCCAGGATCACCTGGATCTCTTGAACAATGGCACAGAAATGTAATGCACGGGAGGAGCAAAGCCCAGAGCCCTTGGAGGCTCCAAGCCTTAACCATCAGCCCCTGCAGCTCCAAAAGCTGCTCCCCGCAGCCTGGCTCCAGCAATTCCCAAGGCTGCCGTGGCCTTCAGAGCATGACAGGGATTTGTCATCCCTGCAGCCTGATGCCAGCTCTCAGCCCAGGACTCCCAAAGGCTCAAGGAGGAAGGCTGGCAAAAGCTTTTTTACCTGTTTGGTGGCATCACTGCAGAGGCTGCTCCTGTCAGAGTCGCCTCTCTGATGGTGACAGATATGCTCCTGGGGACACTGCTCTGCCTCAGCCCAGGAACACGGGCAGCGCCCAGTGCCGGGAGCAGCGTGAGTGAAAGCTCCCCGGGCGCAGAGAGCCCCAGCCCTGGGGTGGCCGTGCCAGCAGCCCCAGAGACCTCCAGCCCCAGGAACAGGGAGCAAGCCCAAATCACAACCCTGTATATGCGGCTTGTGCCCAGAGGAATGGCAAAGAAAGCTCGGGAGTGGAAAAGAAATGACAATTTATTTACAGAAGAGCAGCAACAACAACATGCTGCAGAAGGTATTTACAACAGAAGAATCTTTATAACAACAACAATCTATAGAATGCATTTATAGTGGAAGGTTGTATCCAAAAACTAAAATTTAAAAAACATATTTACAAAAGGCCATAACAACAACTAATAGAACGTATATACAGGATGTCTATCACCTCCATCAGTCCTGGAAGAAAAGCAAGCAGCAGGGTCACAAGAGGATCCATACTGGGGAGAGGCCCTAGAAGTGTTTCGAGTGTGGGAAGAGGCTTCACACCAGCTCCAACCTCCTCCTGCACCAGCGTATTCACACAGAGGAGAGACCCTTCCGCTGCCCTGACTGCAGGATGGGCTTCAAGCTCAACTCCCACCTTGTCAGCCACCAGCACATCCACACCGGGGAGAGACCCTCTGAGTGTGGGGAATGTGGAAAGAGCTTCAGCAAAAGCTACAGCCTGATTCGCCACCAGAGGATCCACACTGGCGAGAGGCCTTTTGAGTGTGAGCACTGTAGGAAGAGCTTCGGCAGGAGGTCTGAGCTGATCGTCCATGAGAGAATCCACACTGGGGAACGGCCTTATGAGTGTGGGGAATGTGGGAAGAGCTTCAACTGGAGCTCTCACATGATCAAGCACCAGATGGTCCACACTGGGGAGAGGCCCTATGAGTGTTCCAAATGTGGGAAGAGGTTTCAGACCAGCTCCAACCTCCTTCTGCACGGGCGGATTCACACAGGGGAGAGACCCTTCTGCTGCCCTGAGTGCAGGAAGGGCTTCAGGCACAACTCCACCCTCATCACCCACCGGCGCATCCACACTGGGGAGAGACCCTATGAGTGTCCTGAGTGTGGGAAGAACTTCTCCAGGAGTTCTCACTTGACCAAACACCAACAGAGCCACTGGTAAGGGAAGCCCTGCAAGTGCCCTGACTGCAGAAAGAGCTTCATGTGCTGCTCCAACTTCATTCCCCATTGGAGCACCTACGTTGGGAAGAGCCCTGATGACCCTCACTTGCAGGGACCCACACTGGGAAGACACCTGGCTGGTGGCTTCCACATCCTCCTGATTCCCTGTAGCCACCTGGACAAACACAGGCTGGAACATCCATCGGGACTCACATTGATATCGGAAATTCTTTGGGAAGGGCTGATTTATTAACTTTATATCCCCTAAAAAATGTCACCTGCTGTGTCCAGTTGTTTCTTCTGGTGGCATCAAGCAACACTGGATGATCTTAGAGATCTTTTCCAACCTGAATAATTTCCT
Source organism: Lichenostomus cassidix (assembly GCF_008360975.1). NCBI lineage: Eukaryota > Metazoa > Chordata > Aves > Passeriformes > Meliphagidae > Lichenostomus > Lichenostomus cassidix. The sequence continues at coordinate 18,218 of NW_028147888.1, forward strand.
TCTTCATCCTGTAAAAACAACCCAAAATTGGGGTAAAATTAAATAAATGAAACAAAGTAATCTAAAGCTGCACCATTTTACTGGGATTTGTGGGTGACTTTGAGATTCAGGGGAAAATTAATGAGGATTTGGGTGTTCTGGGGCTGCCCAGGCTGGGGTACATGGCCATGATCTCATAGTTGTGCCAGCAAAACGTGTCCACCTGAGCCCATCTGTTCTCCATTAATTCCGGTTTTTTGTCCCAGTGCCTGGCCTGGGTCTCCCCATTTGGGGTGTGCTCCCCAAGGTGCTCAAATTGCTGCTGAAGTGCCCAAGCTGCCCCCAGCTGTGGTTGTTCCTGTCCACCAACCTCTCCTGGTCAGTGTCATGGGGGCTGGGAGGGGGTTTAGGGGCTCCTGAGGGGATTGGGAGGGGCTTTTGTGGCTCTTGGGGGCATTTGTGGTGCTTGGAAGGGTCTTGGTGGAGTCTGTGAGGGAGTTTTGGGGTCCTGGCCTGGCTCTGTGGCTTGGAGAGAATTTGGGTGGGTCTTGGGGAAGATAGGAAAGGGGTTATGGTGGCTCTTGGGACCATTTATATTGCAGGGAGTGGTTTGGGAGGATCCTAGAAGGAGCTGTGGGGTGGTTTAAGAGGCCTGTGAGTGACTATGGAGCTGGGAGGGGCTTTGAGGCCATTGTGATCCCCCAGACCCCCAAAGCTGCCCCCAGACGCTGCTCCCCAAGATGCTGCCAGGGTTCAGGGGCTCCATGCTGGGGTTCATCCTCCTGGTGCTGTGGGAGAAGGTGAGGGGTGTCCCCAGGGATCATGTGTGTCCCCCAGAGCGTGGGTGACCCCTCCCCATCCCAGTGTCACCCCCTTTTCCCTCCCCACGGGGCTCCTGACCCAGCTCCTGCTCCCCCCAGGAGGGAATTTGGGGAGGGGGCAGAGGGGGTGCACAGCCCCCACCGGGGGATGACCCTGAGCCAGTGCCCTTTGTTTAGCACCAACCTGGGCTTGGGGCTGCAGGAGGAAGAGGCCGATGGGAAGCAGATCCTGCAGGTGGGACAGTGCTTGGGGTCACATCAGCAGTGTTGGACTTCTCTGGGGGAACTGTGAGGGTGGGTGGGGTGGAGTGACCTCACAGTGACCTCACCCAGTCCCCTGTTGCATCACACAGCCACTCTGTGATGTCACAGGCAACTCTATGATGTCACACCTCCCTGTAATTTCATACACCTGCGCTGTGATGTCACAGCTCACTCTGTGATGTCACTGCCTCCTCTATGATGTCACAGAGTAAGTCTGTGATTTAACAGCTGTCCTGTGATGTCACACAGTCCCCCCTATGATGTCACAACCCACTATGTGTGTCACTACCCATTCTGTGATGTCCCACAGCCTTTCTGTGATGTCACAGAACTGCCCTGTGATGTCACAGCCCTATATGCGATGTCACAACCCTGCTCTGTGATGTCACACCACCACCCCGTAGTGTCACAGCCCACTCTGTGATGTCCCACAGGCAGCTCTGTGATATCACAGCCCACTCTACCATGTCCCATCACTATCCTGTGACATCACAGCCCTCTCTGTGATGTCACACAGCCTCCTCTGTGTCACAGCCTGCTCTGTGATGTCACTCATTCCCTCTATGATGTCATAGCTGCTTGATGACCTCACACAATGCATTCTGTGATGTCACACAGCTCCTTTCTGACATCACAGCTGCTCTGTGGTTCTATGACAGCCACAGAGGTGTTCCCAAAAATTCAGTAAAATAAAAACCTTCTTAACACCAGTGCAGCATTAAGCAGCAGCATTCTTTATTTGGCCAGATGCACAGGGAAGAGCTCCTTCCAAAGCTGTGCAGGCTGAGCACGGGAAAGTTCCTGTTTCTATCCTGTATTTTACAGACCTATTCAGTGATTGTCCCAGAATAAACTTACATATGATAATCTTTTCCCCAAAATCATTACCATACTTCCCCCCACTCTTTGCACATCTGTTCTTCTGTCCTGGGGCTCTCTTCGGTGGTCCCTGGTGGTTGGTGACCCCAAAGTCGTACCTGACTGCCTGGTGAGCTGGTAGAAGTTGGCACACCTGGGCTGATTGCTTCCTACAGAATAAGCACTGTGTGGTTCCAGGGGCCAGGGGGTTCTGGACAGTAAGCATTGTATGAACCCAGCAGGTGCAAATGATTTTTCATCTGGCAACATTCCCCCTCTTTGAGGCTTGGGAAGCTCCTCTTCCCTTCAAGCCTTCATAAGCCTCACTCTGCCCTTTTACTCACATTCTGTCAGTTCCTCAGTTGCATTCACAGTTGTGTTCTTTACACAGCTTAAAACAAGTGTCATAATCACAATTATTACTGTGATCCCAATCATATTTTACAAAAGTAAGGCCAACCAAGCAGTCAGAGAAAATCCAAGTCCTTCAAATATTTTATTTAACCAGTTACTTTCTAATCCTCCCCTTAATTCCCTGCTGGATGCAGCAACCAATTTTATCCTCTCTGCCTGATCATCCAATTCAGCATCACATTTAGAAGGTGCACACAAGTTTGTTGTTTCAATTCAAGTATCCTCATACTCCATGTAACAGCAAAAGATCTAATGACAGTTTGTTCTGTAAGGTCATTTTAGTTGTGGCTTGCAATTGTTCATTTATTTCAGTAAACCCCAACTGAGTTGCATTCACTAAAGTTCCCATTTGCAGTCCAATGGTGTGTGTTTGGTCTGTTCCTAAAGAAAGATCTTTGAGGAGTAAAGATGGATTCTAAAATCCATCCCACTGCAGTTCCCATGCTGGGATGTTTCCAAGTTTCATCCCCTTTAACCTTTCCCCACAGCTGGGTTCCCAGGGGTGACTCCTTCCACAAGGGACATAACCTTAAAACCCCAAGTGTTCATTGTGCTCTTGATTCCCCCAAGGGCAAATGTGTGCCCCAAATTCCATCACTTCCCACCCATCCTGAGTGAGCTAATGATTTTACCATGTCCTGCTGACAGTCTGTGTCTCGCCAAGCTGAACTGTTTGTTAGGTGAGACCTAACAGGTGTCATTAAGAAAGGCAGAATAATTTCTACAGACACATCCCACCCTCAGAGCCTGGGCCACAGCCATGAGCCACTGTACCTCAGGATTCCAAACAGTTCAAGTGTCTATCCAAACGCAATTCCATTTTTCCTTGTCCTGGGATCCTTTGGCCTTGGCCTTATTAAATCAGGCTATTTTATACCCACCTGGAAGGGGTCCTCTGGGAGGCCTGGGCTCCCTTCCCAGTCCAGACACCACTGAACTGGCTGGATATATTCCCACTGTCCTGTCTGAGGGCTATTCCATACTTCTGGAATTTGACATCCCCAAGGGGTATCAGTGCAATCTGTCAGCCAATAGGTATTTCCTGAGGTGATTTCCAGGTCCAGTTTTGAGATATTACAATTCTCAACAGTGTCGTTCTGATCTGTAAGAATTCCTTTGGAAGGAATATTCTCCTTCCATCCCTTTCCATTTGCCCTGGGTGCTATTTCCTTCCCACACCTGTTCCCAGATTTTTGTCAAAGCGCTGACTAAAGCTCCCCACGGAATTGGATTTTCTGCAGAGAAAATGTGTTGGCAAACAAGCTGTTATAGGTGTTACATTCTGTAATCTGCAAAAATCTTGCACTAACTTTAAGACCACATTCCCCTCCCCAGAGGTTAACAACATAGTTTCTATTGTTATTATAAATATGCAATTAGTCATCATCTTCATCTAGATCCAATAAACAGCATCCCCTTAGAAAATCATATTTGATACCTAAAACAGTAGTGTATATATATATATATATAACCTGCAGGGTCCAGGGTATCAGTCAGTTTTCTCTCTGCTGTATTTAGTGTGTGGTTGCTGGTTTTACCTGTGTGTGATGAACCCAGGGTTTGATTCTTTCCACCCTGAGGGCAGTGTAGGTTACCAGGAGAACTTGGAAAGCTCCTTTGCACTCTTCCTTCAAGGGTTCAGAGCTCCAACTCTTTACATACACAAAATCCCCAGACTGGAATGGATCAACAGGGACATCCACAGCAACTGGTCCTGACAGGGTTATAAACCACCTTTCCTAAAGAAACCAGGTATAGATTTAAGTCTGTTTCTCCCTTTGGATGGATTTCTCCAGGAACTGATGGTGTTTGGTACAGCCAACCCTACAGCAATTCACTGTTTTTGTCCCTGGCTGAATTCTGACTCACAGAAGAGCCAGAGGAAGGGTCTGTGGCTGTTTTAAAGAGGTTTCTTGGCACATTTTACTAATTTGTTGTTTCATATTCTGATTCATCCTTTCCATTTTCCCACTCACCTGTGGTCATCAAGGGCTGTGTCAGTCCTTTTTTATACCCAGGGTTTTGCTCAGCTGTTGCACTACATCTGCTATAAAATGGAGGCTTCTCCCTGAAGACAAACCAAGTTGCCCCCAAATCTTGGTATGATTGATTAAGCATAATATTTACCACTTCCCTGGATTTATTGGTGCGACAGGGAAAGACCTCTGGCCATCCAGAAAATTTGTTCACCAATACCAAAAGACAGTGATTCCAAATTTGTCTGGGTAATTTGGAGAAATCGATTTCCAGTAACTTCCAGGTGAATTTCCCAGTTTAACTGTTCCAGGAGGTGGCCTTTTCCTGTTTATGGGATTGTTTTTAAATAAATTGAACAATTCACTGTTACCAATTTTGCAATTTCATTCTATCCCACACCAAGCAGAGAATTTCAAAGATTAGATATCCTGGACTCAGTCCCCCAGTGGGTTTTGTTGTGGGTTTTTTCCTTTATTTCCCTCATTACAAAAGCTAATTCATCCATCCCTCTTCATTCTCAGTGGCTTTTAACATATTTGGTAAACATTGATTTTTACAGGGTTCCACTCCCTTCCCACTCGGTTAGGGGGGTCTCACCCCACCTTTTAGCACCCCTTCTCCCATCTACCAGCCCCATCCCCCTGCTCCTCCCCCAGCTCACCCCAGAGCTCCTCACCTGTGGCCAGGGGACTCCCAGCGTCACCAGTGCCACCAGTAGGGCCCCAGCTGCCCCCACACGCTCTTGCCGTGCCCAGCGCCGGTTTTGCAGGTGCCCAGAGCCCCAAAGCAGCCCAAAGCGCTCTGCCCTGGGGGGTCCCCAAAGCGGCCCCGCCCCGCGCGGCACTGGCAGCACCAGTCCGGAGCTGTCCACCCTGGGTCCATCCCGTGCTCAGCAGAGCATCCTGTGCTCTGTCAGCACTCGCTGCTCCTTCGGCAAGGATTTGGGATTTCTGCCAGGCACAGACACTGAACCTCACCCCAAACTGCCCCGGGGCCATTGCTGTCCCCTCGGCGCTGGGCAGCTGCTGTCCCAGGGGAAGCAGGGACACAAAGGAAGCCAAGTGCAGCCCAGCTGCCCACGCTGATCCAGACGAGCCCCAGGGACAAGGTCCTGCAGAGCCACACGGAGCCCTCGGCTCCTGGCTGGCAACGGCTTGTGTTGTGGCTGCCCCAGCGGCCAGAGCGAGTCCTGGAGCTCCCCAGCTCCTGCAGCAGGACCCAGGTTCCACCTGCTCTGCCAGGCCCTGGCCAGGGGCCAGCAGATCCACTGGCTCCGTGCAAAGGGGGAAGACAAGAAGAATGCATTGGATGCAGCCCCCAAGGACCTCGAGCAAGTCGTTCAGGAACATCCAGACCTTGAGCTGATGTTTGCAAAGCTGCAGCTGGCAGAGTTCTGTGGCACAGGAGACCCAGCCTACAAGGAGCTGCAGGAGAAACACCCTGAGCTTTAAAGGCTGCTGCACTCTAAATCTCTGCTGGAGAAAGTTCTTCCTTTCCAGGAAGGGATCCCGAGATGAGGCTAAAGCAAAGTTTGTGGCTGGTGACAAATTTCCAATTGCAGAGAGAGCAGAGGAGGGACTGCAGGTGGAGGCTGGGAGCCTGGGAAGGAGGAAGGGGTGGGGAAGCTGTTTTGTTAGGGCTTGTTTTAATTCTCCCCATACTGTGATTTGCTTAGAAATCAATTCCATTAATTTCCCTAGCTTGTGTCTGTTGTGCCCCTGACAGTGACCAGTGAGTGACCTCTCCCTGCCCTCATCCCAGCCCACGAGCCTTTCCTCCTGAGTTCTGTGTCCTGCACCTGTGAGGAGAGTGACAGAGCGGCTTTGGTGGCACCAGGCACCCGGCCAGGGCCAGCTCAGCCCAATAATTCCTGCAATTCATTCCCTCCAGGAAAGGTTCTTGAAAAGAGCAAACAGGACTGTGGAGAAGATTCCTGGAAAACTGAAACAGCTTTCAAGAAGTGAAAAGAAAAGGTAAAGAAACAATTCAAGATGTTTTCCTCTATTTATTTCTATGCTCCCCTTTTCCATGTTGCACTACTTCTCCATCCCATTAACTGCAAATGGATCTCACCTCGAAGATCTATGACTTAGCATGTTTTAGACTCTCTGAAATACCATGAGTTACACACAGTTTGTCTTTCCCCGTTCTGCTTGGAAAGCAATGCTGGAGACACAAGTGCAGTGCTTGGGTCAGGTATGAATTCTAGAGACAGGGAATGTGCTCTGCTAGTGTTTGACCCTCAGCAGGGACAATGCCCAGAGCAGCCAAGGGGATTGCTGTGCCACTGTGCAGCAGTCAAGCCTCTGGATGTGGGCTGAACACGGCAAAGTTCCCGTGTTTGGACAGACTCAGGGGCTGCCCCCGAGGGCGGGCGGGGCTCGGCCGTGGGGCGCGCGGGGGCGAGCGGGGAACGGACAAACGGCCACTCGGACAAACGGTCACTCGGACAAACGGCCACTTGGACTAACGGAGACTCGGACTAACTGCCCCAGAGCTTCAGTTGCAGCAGCGGCAGCGGCGGCAGCGGCGGCGGCAGCGACTGAAGAGTTTTGAGGACCCTCTCCTTCCCTTTATCCTGCTCCTCCTCTCCCTCTCCCCCTGTCCCGCAGCCTCTCCCAGTGTCCCTTTCCCTGTGTCCCCTCCTTTCTCGCCCTCCCTCTCCCCCTTCCAGCCCGGGCCATGCCCCAGGCTCGCCCCCGGCCCCGGCCGGGGCTGCCCCCTCCCCGCCCCTGGGCGTCCCGCCGCGCCCTCGCCTCTGCCCGGCTCTGCCGGGCCTGGCTGTGGCGCTGCTGGGCGGGCATCAGTGGCTGGGTCTGGGGCGGCATCGCCACCCTTTGGCTTCGTCTGTCCCGAGCCTGGCCCCGGCCCCGACGCAGGGTCCAGTGCCGACCCCGACCGCGGCCCCGGCCTCGACCCTGGCCCCAGCTTCGGCCCCAGCTTCGGCCCCAGCCCCGACCCTGGCCCCAGCTTCGGCCCCGGCCCCGAACCCAGCTCCGGCCCCGTTACCGGCTCCTCCCGGGGCCCGAGGACGACACACACGGCGCGGCCGCTCCTGCCGCCCGCGCTGCGCCTTCCCCGGCCCGAGCTCCGCCGCTCGGCAGTCCGGCCGCCGGCCCCGAGCCGCCTGTGCCCCGTTCAGAGGGGGATGCCCGGCCCGGGGTGGTGCAGAGGCGGTCGGGGGCCGTGTGTGGCCCCGGGCCGAGCGGTGACGGCCGCGTGTCGCCCGCAGGGAAGGCGCAGGAGGCCCTGCAGGAGCGGTACCGGCTGGGTGCGCTGCTGGGCACAGGCGGGTTCGGCAGCGTCTACGCGGGGACGCGGCTAGCGGACGGCGCCCCGGTGAGTGGCGGGGCTGGAGGAGGAGGAGGAGGAGGAGGAGGAGGAGGAGGAGGAGGGTGGGGCTCGGCAGGGCGGGCGGCGAGCTGAGCCCGCTGCTGTCTCTTGCTCGCAGGTGGCCATCAAATGTGTTTCGAGGGATCGCATCCATCATTGGGGCGAGTTGGTGAGTGAGCGGGGCCAGCGGCAGAACCCGGGCCGTGCCGGGCGGGGATAAGCCGGGGCCCGGCAGGGTGGGATCTGCCAGGACGCCTCGAGGGAGGTAGAGCGGGCGTGGGGTGAGCGGGGGGCGCAGAGCATCCCGGGCTGGGTGAGGGGTCCCAGAGCCATGGCATGGCCTCAGCCCCACTGATGGCATCGTGGTCCTCCCGCAGCCCGATGGCACCCGTGCGCCCCTGGAGATCGTGCTGCTGCACAAGGTGTCCACTGGCTGTGCTGGTGTCATCCAGCTCCTGGAGTGGGTTGAGCTCCCCAGCGACTACCTGTTGGTGCTGGAGCGTCCGGAGCGCTGTCAGGACCTCTGGGATTTCCTGGCGGAGCGGAGGTTCCTGCCGGAGGAGGAGGCACGGGGGATGTTCCGGCAGGTGCTGGAGGCCGTGCGGCACTGCACCAGCTGCGGGGTGCTGCACAGGGACATCAAGCCCGAGAACATCCTGCTCGACCTGGCCACCATGCAACTGAAACTCATTGACTTTGGCTGTGGCACCTTCCTCCAAGACACAGCCTACACCCAATTTGCAGGTGAGCCTTCCCAGGGGATGCTCCTGGGCATCTCATGGTCCAGCCTGGGTGTAGCACCAGGGCTTCTCCTATAGCTGCCAGGCATGGGATTAACTCTTCAGCCAAGTTACTTTTGGGTGGGGGTCGAAGGGGGCAGCTTGCAGCCCTGTTGACCACCTTCACCACCCACTCTGCCCTTGGCTGGGCTGGGGCTGGGGCAGTCAGTCTGACAAAACCCCAATGAGTGTAGCAGTGAGGGGTGTCAGACCCCATGCCCCAGCCAGTTTGGTAGGCTGGTGAGAAAGGTCTTGGACTGCTGCACTCCCCTTGTTTGCCTTGGCTTGTAATTGTTTTTTGGGGGCAATGCAGAGAGGGATGAGAGTGGTTTTTCCCACCTCTGGGAATGGTTTTATTTTGCATGTCGTGGTTGGACCTCCCCAGGGCTTCTGCTGCCTCATTCCAACACCAGTGGCTTCTTTTCCAACCCCAAGTTTGTACATGAGTCACAGGTGCTGGCGAGAGGGCAGCAGGTCACCCTGTGTGCCACTGCTGCAGCCCCTGCATGCCCAGGGATGTGGGGTGAGGCTCTGGGAGCAGCAGCATCCCCTGATGAACTCCATCTGTATTCCACAGGAACCCTGTCCTACAGCCCACCAGAGTGGATCCACCTCAAATTCTACAACGGTGGGGCAGCAACGATCTGGACCCTGGGCCTCCTGCTGTACCACCTGGTCGTCGGGAAGCACCCATTCAGGAGGGGCCAGGAGATCATCTGGGGGCGGATCTTGTTCCCACGACGGCTCTCTCAAGGTGGATCCTCATCTCTGTGGCACAGGGGGAATACCAGTGCTGGGAGAGAGCAGCAGGCTCATGAGCATCCTGCTCTGGCAGCTGCTGAGGAGGTGGCACATGTCCTGCTCTCCTGCCCTCCTACAAAAGAGAGAATCCATGGGGAAGTTTAGGCACCGTTCTAGCACACCCAGCATGGCCTGGGCACGGGAACTGGGAGGGAAAAGTGGACAGGAGCCTTCTCCAACTGACTGGCAGTTTCTGGTTTCTCTCCTCAGAGTGCCAAGATGTTATTAAGAGGTGTCTGTCCATGCAATCCTTGGACAGGCCATCGCTGGAGGACCTCTTCAACGACCCTTGGATGCAGGGTGTTCGTCGGCCCTAGAAGACAGAAGAGATGCACATGCACAGTTTGGTCCAGGGGCCTGGCAGGTAACAGCTCCACACATCTTTTGGCAACCAGAAGTAAAGCAAACCAGATGTTTTTTTGACCTGCCTGTAGCTCTGAGCAGGGATCATCAGGGAACTCACAGCTCTTGTGCTGGAGCTGAGTTGGAGATCTGGTCTGGCAAGCACTGGTGGCCACCATCCACCCTGGTTTTGCTTGTCCTGGTTCATTGTTGGCTGGGGCTCTGGGCAGAACACTGACAGCCTGGTGTGGCCCCCAGGGAAGAAGCAGGAGCCCCTGGAGATGCTGCACCAGGTGGAGCTGCACCTGGAGACACCAAAGAGGACTTCAAGGATGACAACCTCTTCCTTGTCCTGGTGACATGAAAGCTGAAGATGATTGACTTAAATTCTGGCACCTTCTTCTCTTTGGTAGGGCTTGCGGGGATGGTCTGGGGTGATAATGAAATGGGAGTTGGCTCCTGGCCCTGCCAACAGTCCCCAGCACCCACTGTGCCCTGGACTGGGGCTGGGGGCAGCCACCCTGACCAAAACAAACCCCCATGGGGGGAGCAGAGGTGGGACTCCATAAGCTGTGCAGCAGCAGGTTTGTTAGGCAGGGGAGGAAGGGCTTGGGCTGCTCCACTGCCCTTGTTTGCCCTGGATTACCATTATTTTGGGGGAGCAATGAAGGGGGAAGGAAGAAAGCCCTGGTTTACCCCAGCTGTGAGTGGGTTTTTCCCTGGCATGGAGGGGTTAGTCCTTCCTTGAGCTCCTGACAGTGATAATGTTGTAACTTTTTTCTTGTTTCCACCTTTTCTTTGTAATCTCATTGATTTGCTGTTTGGTTTTTAAAGGAAGAGCTCTCACTGGTGTCTGGTCTGGATGGAGCAGTGCTGGGACCAGCTGCAGAATGGCTCAGATGTGCCCTTGGAGAAAGGTGAGGACATCCTTTGGGAGCAGCTTTTCTTCCAGCAGCAGATGCCATGAGGTGGATCCCCATCTTCTCGGCAGGGGTGGGATGAGGGCTCTGGGGAGATGGCAGCGAGCACAGGAGCATCCTGCTCTGGGCAGCTGCTGAGGAGGTGGATCTGCCATGGCTGGCTGGAGGCTGAGCACATGTCCTGCCCTCCTGCTCTCCTCCCACAGGCAGCAATGATGGGGAGGTTTGGGCACAGCTCTGAGCTCAGCCAGCATGGCCTGGGCACTGCAGGCAGTTGGGACAAGGGGGACAGGAGCCTTCAGCTGATGGGCAGTTTCTGGTTTCTCTCCTTCCAGCAGGGCTCTGCAGATGCTGAGGCTGCTCTGGGCTCTGCCAGGGCTCTGCTGGGGCTCAGCCCTGGGCACGGCTGGGCCTGCTCTGCCCTCCCTTTGCTCTGACAGCTCTGCATCAGACGAGCCTGTTCTGAGCACACCGACGGAGCTTTCTGCTTGTGCAGGTGAGTGAGACTCTCCTGCAGGCCCAGAGATTGCAGTGAGGGATACACATCCAATTGGCAAGAACCCCAACACTCCACAGTCCCAGCTGAATGCCTGTATGTCCACAGGATGTTTTGTCTGTCCCACTCTTCCTTCTTTTTGGGTTGGAATTGTGCAATTGCACTTTCTTCCTCCTCTAGAAGTGCCGTGAGTGAGCCAAACCTGGCGAGTGGGCTGTTGTTCCTAAGGCAGTGCAGTCTGGAGTTGGTGAATGAAGAATTGCCCTTTTCCACTTCCAAACCAGAGCAAAAAGCTGTAAGTGGGACTTTGCATCTTTAAGAAAGCACTGACAATTTCAAAGGGAATGCACAGCTCATTCACAGGGTGAGAAGGAAGGGCATCTTGCTAATGAGATGGGGATCAACAGAATCTGGATTCCCAGTCCTGCTTGGAGCTGGCAGGGCACAATCAATTTTCTGTTGCTTAACCACAATTTAAAATAACTTAATATTGGAAACAAACCCCAAAATCTATTAAAAAAGGCTGCTGAAGTCAGTAAGATAGATCCATGCTGTTGGCACATTGACAAAGTAAATAACTGAGCTCTCTTTTACAAAAGATCAGTTACCTCTTAATCCAAGGTTACAGAAGATTTTACACTACACATCTGTGTTTTGTTTTTATCTTTCATATTTCATCTAGGCTTTTTTTCTATTCTTTTTTTCTTAAAACAGAAAACATGTCCTAATAAAGAAATGTCCTTTGCTCCTGGTTCTCGTGTGAAGCAGCTCCCTTCCCGCTGGCTCCGGGGCTTGGGGCACTGTCAGCACCTGCTGCTTCAGCCACTGCTTCTGCTGGCATTGAGAGCAACAACCAAACTGTGGCTGATCCCGAGGGAGCAGCAGCAGGGCCTGGAGCTGATCCCTGAGTCTGGGGCAGGGCTGGACAAATGACCCCACAGCAGCAGCAGCAGCAGCAGCAAATGGAGCTGACTTTGAGCACAACCCCTGCCACTCTTGCCTCCTGTTTGCAGTGGTGTCACAGCAGCCTGAGGCACCTGGGGGCCCTCAGTGCCAGCAGGGACTTGAGATGGCAGGCCCTGGGCTCCTGGAGGTTGTGCAAGGAACGGAGCTGGGCACTCCCTGTCCATATGGAGCTTGCAGATGGAAAAGGCTGCTGTGCCCAGGCAGCTCCAAGGGCAGAGAAATGAGGCTCTCGAGCACTTGATCTGGGCCAGTTGCACAGTCCTGGGCAGCAGCCAGCGAGCAGAGGGGGAACAGAGGGCACAGCAAGAGGGACAAAAGCAGTCAAGTGCAGAGACTGGAGAGAGCCAGACCTGGCAGAAGGAACAGCTGCTTTCTTGCACTCTTGAAGAAAGCTCTTGGCTGTTTCAGAGCACCGAAAGGCCTGAAGGGCAGAGAGGAGGTGACACCAAACAATGCTCCTGTTTTCACATCCTCCCCTCTCAGTGTCCCAGAAGGCTTTGGATGAACTCTATTCTTCTCTCTGAGTCATCTTGTTCAGCATGAGCAGCTAAGCACCAGGAGCTAAAGGGCCTGAAGCCTTAGGCCTCCAGAGCTGACCAAGAGGGCTTTCAGAGCAAAGTAATGCTGCTGACATGGATGAGGCTGAATGCAGCAGATAAAATCCTGGAATTGTAGAATCTTTTGTGTTGGAAAAGACCTCTGAGCTCATCAAGCCCAGCTGTTCACCCAGCACTGTCAGCCCAGCACTAAACCACATCCCTGAAGTGCCAAGGCCTGAACAAGAGGCCTGACTGAGGCCTGAACAACAGGCCCTGAGCCAATGGTGACCTCTCGATGAACCTTCCAACCAAAGGTTATCTTTGTATCCACTCATTACCAAAATATGCATGATCATTAGCACTGTGATAGATGTATCTACTAATTAGTGAATCATGTATTGACTTTTCTGTATTTAGAAACTGGACAAGGCAATGAAATCCAACATCTGGCCTGGTTTAGGGTTGTATGGTCAAAGTCAACTCCCTTGGTTCCTCCTTGAGCCCTGGCCAGGCTTTGGGAGAATGCAAGAGGAGAATGAATCCAGATGTTCCTGCACTGGAAGTGCTGTCAGTTTGTTTGTTCAGCACTCTCCAAGCTGGGCTCTCTCCCAGCGAGGCTGGAAGCCTCACCTGTGGCTGGACACAGCTGCAGGAATTCCCAGTGTCCAGAGTGGCTCTGCAGCCCTTGGCTGTGACAGCTTCCCCAGCTGATGTGTGGGTCTGGGTGATGGTAAAGTCTGAGGGTAACTGGTGATGGATCTTTCTAAATCACTACAGGCAATCTTTGGTTGGAATGATTGGGTGCATTGCTGAGCTTCTCCTGTTGTGATTCTTTGCTGCTGTGAACTATAGGAAATTGCACTGATTCCTTCAGTTGGTGTCTGTGTCTTTGGTGCTGGCCCTGCCCACTGGCAAAACAAAGTTGGCATAGTCTGTCCAGATCACAGCAAAATGTCACTTTTTAAATATAAATGTAAGGAATCAGTTCCATCCAAGATTCCTGGTTGGGAAGACCTTCCCTATAGTTCATTGACTCTGGAGTGGGCTGAGTTTAGAGCACTGTGTGAGCAATGGGGAAGTCAGCTAAAAGAAGGTGATCCACTGGATGTATTAAAATGCATCCAAAATTACATATGGAAAAAGGAAAAGATCTTGTGGGTTTCGGAGGATGAGGATTAATTTTGTTAACAGCATATTGGAAAAAGCACCAACAGAAGGAACAATTGTTTTTTGAATGCTCCCACATGGAGCAACAGAAGTTTTTAATCTCAAGCTCAGATTTCTTTGTGCAAGTGAAATAATATAATACAGTAAATAAATATATATATAATTATATGCAAAAATATTATCAAAATATGTATGTGTATATATATATGCAAATTAAATAATAATATGAAATAATGCTGACAATTTGTTACCTTTTGCTGCTCAGGGATATAACACTAAATACCCTACAGAAAATGTTTGGCCACGACCTGAACATCAGTGGGAAAATTGGCGAGTTTGTGTATGATGAATAAATGAGGAAGGAATGAAATTGGCTATTTTTATAGGGTTCTCTGATACTGTGATATGGAGTGCTTTGTCTGTTACTGTGAGAAATAGAGTAATTAATGCTGCTGGGTTTTTCATATACCACACTATCCACAAGCTGTAGGATTTGTGGAACGGATGGAGGGTTTGTTAAAAGAGCAGATGAAAAAATGAGGAGATGGGAACCTGTCCTGATGGACAACCCCTTACAGGTCCACTCCAGAAGCTGCATGGATGGACCTTTATGCATTAGATTTAATGAGGATAAATCAGAAGCAAATGAGAGTTATCAATACCAGAACAGGAATTCAGATTCCTCCAGAACTCTTTGGTTTGATAACTGCTCACTAAAGCTTGGCCTTGCAAAGTGTTCATGTCATGGGAGGGGAATTGATGCAGATTATCAAGGAGAAATTCAAGTAATTCTGTTAAACAATAGTGAACAAGATTGGATTATTCAACCCCGTGACAGGGTAGGACCATTATTGATATTGTAGTTTTAAAGACATTTGTAAAAAATGGAGATCCACCTCAAATCACTACTGCTTGTGGAGATAAAGGGTTTGGATCCAGCAGTCCTAATAATGGAGCCAAGGTGTGGATCCAGAGGCCAAATGGCTCTCCTGAGCCAGCTGAAGGAACAGCTCTGGGGAAAGACAGCACAGTTTTAATCCTGAAACCTGGGCAGGAACAATGAGAATATGTCCCTGCAGCCAAGTGTTCTATGGGAGAACAAGTAGATGTTATAGGATGTTGTTTCACAGATCCTGCCAGACCAAATCTCCCTGTTTGCCCCAACGTTCCCTTTGGAAAATGCTCTGATCCACAGGGCTCCATGTGAAGGCTGATGTGACCCTGAGTGCCTTCCACAGGAATTCCAGCCAGGAGCCTGGAGCACCTCAAGGACTGGGACCTGGCAGCTCTCCAGCCAAAGGGGAAAGGATCCCACCAAGCCTTGTTACCCACAGACACCGCGGTGAAGCTGAACAGCAAAGGACCTTGGGGCATTATTGTGGAATGAAAAAGGAGCCAGCTCCATGGACAATGGAATTATTCTTCCTGAATGAGATTGACGAAAAAGAATGAATAACCTTGTCACTGAAGTACTGCTTATGGCTGTAAGCTGTATCTTGATAGTCAACCAGAATCTTTGTTTGCCAGAAACACCTCTAAAGTGTCACCAAGGGATTAGTCATAAGAATTCCTATGAAAATATAAAGATCAAAGTAGGCAAAATACTCAGTATAACTAATTGCTGGGTATGTTCTCAACTAATGTTGGGAGGAACAGGATTCCCTTGGAGGGCCCACGCTACAGGGTGGCAGAACTCTGTCAATGGACTCTGACTTGTAAAAGAGCCAGTGAAGGGATAATTAAAGAAAACTGTGCTGTGGAACAGAGGAATACATTTATCAGTTTTACAGGATTCACTAGGATTTGCCTTCAGGAGAAACCTACCCTGTTATAGTTAGAGGCCACAATGTGAAAGGATTTCTGTGCTTGAACATCACTCACAATGTCAATAGAGCTTGGGGTGCTGGAGCTGCTCAGGGTCAGTGTTACACCACTCTCAGCTGCAGTGCCACCCTTTTGGCTACTTTGGCAACAACCACAGGGAAGAGCTGGGGCCAAGGGAATATCTCCCACCCAAAGAGTGCCTTTGATTTCAGAAAGCCAAAGATTCTGGTTCATCCTGTGTCCCATGTTCATTGCCTTGTCCTATGGAATTTACGTTAATGAGCTAAATTGATTATTTGAAGTAGCAAATTGTAATGTTAAAATATTGAATAGCACCTCCTATGAGCTCCAACAAACACAAATTGGAGCTCTACAGAACCACATGGCCTTGGATTATCTGCTTTCTGTCCAGGGAGGAACCTGTGCTATTCTAGGACAGGAATGTTGCACTTGTATCAGTGATGGGTTTGAGTCCAACAGTCAGGAATGACCTCAATAGAAAGAGCAGTAGAAGAGTGGCAGAAAGAAGAAAATTCTCCCTGGTGGGATTGGCTTCATGGCTGCCAAATTGGAGGCTGCTGTGAAATGCATTTGTGGCAGTGACTGTAATCATTGCAGTGTGTGCACTTGGTGTGTTATGATTCCATGTTAGAGTTGTTGTGACACTTTGTGCTAAAAAATGGAGCACTGAGACTTGTCTGAAAAGAGACACAGTCTCAAGAAAAAGGGGGATTTGATAAAGGACATAGAGAATAGCAAATAATTACATATGTTTTAAAAGGAATGCAAATTGTAGCTCTGAGTAATGAACTTGAACAGCACTTCATTGAAGAACAAGAGACAATGCCTTTACGCCTAACACCTAAATCTAAGACTGTTATCAAAAGAATGATTATGAAGGTTGTAGTTTATCTGCTGGTCAAAGGACCAATTGAAGAACTAAGGCCTGAACAACAGGCCCTGAGCCAAAGGTGACCTCTTGATGAACCTTCCAACCAAAGGTTATATTTGAAACTGCTCATTACTGAACTATTATTAGCAATATGATCTATGTATCTGTTCACTGGTGAAACCTGGTTTTACCTTTCTGTATTTAGAAACTGGACAAGGCCACATCTGGCCTTGTTTGGGGGTGTAGGATCAAAGTCAACTCTCTTGGTTCCTCCTTGAGCCCTGGCCAGGCTTTGGGAGAATCCAAGAGGAGAATGAATCCAGATGTTCCTGCACTGGGAGTGCTGTCAGTTTGTTTGTTCAGCACTCTCCAAGCTGGGCTCTCTCCCAGTGAGGTTGGAAGCCTCACCTGTGGCTGGACACAGCTGCAGGAATTCCCAGTGTCCAGAGTGGCTCTGCAGCCCTTGGCTGTGACAGCTTCCCCAGCTGATGTGTGGGGCTGGGTGATGGTAAAGTCTGAGGCTAACTGGTGATGGATCTTTCTAAATCACTTCAGGCAATCTTTGGTAGTGATGACTGTGTGCAGTTCTGAGCTTTTCCTGTTGTGATAATTTGCAAATGATTTTGTACATTGTTGAACTTATAGTTTTGTAATTCTTTACAGTTTTACATTTATATAAATTACACTGTTCCTTCAGTTGCTGTCTGTGTCTTCGGTGCTCACCCTGACCACTGGCAAAACAGGATCCCCTCCTGCCCAAGTGTTCCCTGGGAAGACAAAAACCATCACTCCAAATGTTCCCCCTTCCTCCTTGTTCCCCCACTTTACACATTGAGCGTGATGTCCTATGGTCTGGGATATCCCTGGGGTCAGTTGGGTCACCTGTCCCCCTGTGTCCCCTCCCAACCTCCCCCACACCCCCAGCCCCTCCCCAGCATGGCTGGACAAGGAGCAGGAAAGGCCTTGGCTCTGTGCAAGCTCAGCGAGAACAAAACCATCTCTGTGTGATCAACCCTGTGCTCAGCACAGCCCCAAAGCACAGACCCAGGAAAGCCCTGGGAAGGAAATTCCCTCTGCCCCACCCAAAGCAGCACCCCATAGCCATCCAGCATCACCATGGCTCCACAGGCTCCTTTCTGACTGTGACAATCCCCATCCCAGCAGGGCAAAGGTTGTTGCCATGGACCCAACCTCAGCAAAGTGTCTCCTGCAGGTTGTGCTGGCATTGGACAGTAGGAAGGGGGCTCTGTGCTGGTTGCCATGGCAACCTCTGTTCCAATGATGCCCTATGGTGGTTGCCATGGCACCCGAGCCCAGCAGTGTCTCAGGGCAAGTGTCCCTGGCATCAGTCCCTCCAAGGGGTTTCCATGGCAATGCCATGACAGGTGTCCCAGCGATGGTTGCTATGGAAACAGTCCCCAGCACTGACCCTTTCTGTCAGGCTGACCTGGCCTTTGGCCCTGGCACTGGGCTTTGCTGCTGGTTCCGCGGCGCCTGCCCAGCTAGCGCGGCACAGGGCAGGTGGCCATGGCACAAACCCCAGCCATGGATCCCCTGTGGCTCTGGGCAGTGACACCAGCCCTGAGCAATGGGCTGCTGCCGTGGGCTCAGTGAAGTGGCCATGGCAACAGCCCCTTTCAGTGGCCCAGTGCAGGTTGGCATGAGAATCCACCCTCACAGCTGGCCCAGGGCAGGGCTGCAGTGCCCTTCCCAGCAGCCTGTCTGCACACAAGCACTTCCAGGGCTCTCTGCATTTCCCTTCCCCTCACTCTTGGCTCACTCACACACCTCTCAACAAGCCCCTGGGTGCTTTGAGCTGCAAGGAGTTCAAAGCTTGTCTGCCCTTCAGCACTTGGTCTAATTCTGCCTTCACTGAACCCTGGATTAGGGTTTATTGTAGAACTTCTTGTGTGTCTAAAACATTCCTTGCAGGGTTCTGCCTTGGGGAAGAGGAACCTCTTTAGTGGCAGCTTGGGCTTGGCAAACAATTGAGGAGAGTGTCTCTTTTCAGTGGGGAAACTTAGGATCTTGAGATTGCTTCAAACAAGCAAACAAAAAAGAAAAAAGAAAAAAAAAGAAAAAGAAAAGAGAAGTCCCCTTAGCCTGAGTGCAGCCAGTTCTCCAAGGAGAGCAGGTCCCAGGTAAGAGAGGAGAGACAGGATGTGTTTAGGGAATGTTGAGCAAGGTTGTCCACACTGTGCTAGACCTCAAGGCTCAGCTCCTCTGACCAGGCCAGACCTCCTTAGGGGAGACCCTGGATCAATGTCAGTCACTGAATGCTGCAATCACCACTTCTCTAAAGGAAAAATACACCCTTTAAACTAGGAATGCATATTTATTAGAAGCTCTTTGAAATATTTCTCCATAACTAAAAAAAAAATCTTCCTAATGAACAGCATTAGACCAGAGGGAAATCAAGGCAGAGCCATGGTTTGTTAGGAGCCTGGATCAGCCCAAGGCTTTGTGTGCCAAGGCAGAGCCAGGCAGGACGCAGAGCTGTCAGGGAAGGAAGGGGCCAGCGAGGTGGGGCAGCCAGGGGATGACGACAGCCTGCAGGGACAGAGGCACAGGGCATGGACAGCATGGGACAGCCTGGGCTGGAGAGGGCAGAGGGATGTGCAGGAGCTGCAAGGCCCTGACAGAGCCAACTTGTGCAGCACTTTGGCAATGGCTGCTGTCCCTGACCCTGAGGCCAGCAGGACACAAGTGACCCTTGCAGCCCTGGGGCCTCATGGCCTCCTTGTCCCTGCCCAGCAGCCTGGCAGGGGCCACCCCATGGTCCTGCCCTTGGCATTGCACATCCCCACATCCCAGTGCCCCGGGAAGAGCCCTGAGCAATGAGGGAGGGACAGGATCTGCCTTTCCAGGGGCTTGGGGTCAGGGCTCGGCCCTTTGGATTCCTGAAACACATCCAGGTTTGCTCAGCATCAGAGACACCTTTGCTTTGCTTGTCCCCTCTGCCATCACTGCCTGCAGTGTCCTTCTTTAACTGCAACCTGGGGACACTTTCTCAGTTGTGTCTGTTAGTGGAACTCATTAACACCACAAGATACTTCAGTGTTTCAATCTCACTTGGAGTTCTTGAGAAGTTTTTTGCACACACCCTGAGGGACTGAGTCTTGTGCAAACAGCACCAAAGCCCCACGAGGGTCATTCAAGTCGCTGTGCTGTTGCTGTGCTGCTGAGCTGGGCTGGGCTCCTGGCACAGAGGAGCTCCTGGCAAGCGGCAGTGCTGCAGAGAGACAGCTCTGCCCAGGAGCAGCTCCTGTGCACAGCCCAGCAGGGCTGGGGCACTGCCAGGCCATCTCAGGGACACCAGCAGGGCACACCCAGAGCTCACAGGTGCTCAGCATTGGCAGGGGCTGTGCCATGGCCCAGAGGGGGCTGTGTCATAGCCATGGGCACCTCTGGGGCTGTGTCAGAGAGCCACAGAGCAGCTGGGATGTCAGAAAGGGGCTGTGTGACATCAGAGAATGGGTTGTGTGAGGTCATGGAGCAGCTATGGCATCATAGAGGGGACTGTGTGATATCACAGAGCAGGCTGTGATATCACAGTGTGGCTGCATGACATAGAGTGAGCTGTGATGTCACAGAGGGCTGTGAAATCACAGAGTAGGTTGAGACATCACAGAGCTGACTGTGACATCATAGACTGGGCTGTGAAATCACAGGTTGGTTGTGTGACATCATAGAGCAGGCTGTGACACAGAGTGGGCTGTGACATCACAAAGGGGGCTGTGCGGTTGCAAAGAAGACTCTGCCATCATGGAGGGTGGCTCTGTTGGACATCACAGATCAGGATGTGACATCACAGTGTGGCTTTGTAACATCACAGAGTTGTCTGTGACATCTAAGAGCAGGCTGTGTGATGTCACAGAGAAGGCTGTGACATCACAGACAGGATTGTGACATCACAGGGTTGCTGGGTGACATCTCAGAGGGGTTGTGACATAACAGAGAAGGCTGTGACATCACAGGGTGGCTGTGTTACATCACTGGGTAGCTATATGACATCACTGGGGCACTCACTCTGCCCCAGCCCCCCTCACAGATCCCCCAGACAAGTCGAACACTGCTCGTGCACAGCAGGGTCCCCTGTCTCCCCAGGTCCCCCTGCCCCCCAGTGCCACAGCCTCCCCCAGAGGATGTTCCACGAGATCGACCCCCAGAGCCTGACATGGGGACAGGGGGACAGGGCCCTGGGGGGTGGGACAGGGGGACAGGGACCTCCCAGCAGTGTCCCTGTGTCCCCCAGGACAAGAGCCTGGCCCAGGGCTCCTTCACCCTCTTATGAACGAGGGCTTGAGAGAACTTAAACAATCCCCAGCAAGGGATCCGCAAAAACCAGATTTAATATTAAGCAACAGCACAACAAAGTTCCTTGGCAAGAGTCACTCTGCTCCTGACTGCACAGTTCAGGCACAGCAGGGGAAAAAAGCAACAATGAAACCAAGGAAATCCAGGCAATCGAGCCAGAAATTAATTGAGAACTGTCCTTGTCTGCGTGTGCCTCTGTGTGTGTGTGTGTGTGTGTGTCTGTGTGTGTTTAGGTGTGTTTAGGTGCATCTGACAAAAAGACAGTGAGGGAAAGATAAAAGGAGTATGGCCTAAAAGATTAACAGCTCTCAGACTTGAGAGAACTTAACTTATACCTTAACCTTAACTCATATCTTAAAAATAATAACTTAGCAAAAGAAGAGCACTTTATGGTATTTAACCAAACTTATAACCGATGACCTAACAATTTAAGAGAGGAATAGCACTTCACTTAGCTTATAGCTTATACTAAACTTGGAATTACAGTAATGCATTTCACAAAGCACTGTCACAGCTAACTATAACATGTTCAAGTTACCCAGATTTTGAGAAGAGGAAGTCAGGAGAAGAGAGAGAGAGAGGGAGGGAGAGATCCACAGTCCCAGCCTTGGATCCAGCTCCATCTCAGCTGCTGTGAGCTGCGGAGCTGTGAGACGTGTCAGTGTCACACCTGTGTCACAGCCTTTACCTGCTCTGCTCTCTTTCACAGGTGGGGTTTTCAGGGTGCCAGAGGCTTGGCAGCCACTTTGGGGCTGGGCTAGAGGCTGCAG
Organism: Lichenostomus cassidix; assembly: GCF_008360975.1. Lineage (NCBI taxonomy): Eukaryota > Metazoa > Chordata > Aves > Passeriformes > Meliphagidae > Lichenostomus > Lichenostomus cassidix. Next base: position 39,677 of record NW_028147888.1, read on the forward strand.
TGGCTGGGGTGGGGCAGTGACCAAATACCCCCCAAACCCAAGCAAATCACAGTATGAGGAGGAGAACTAAAACAAACCCTAATAAAACCACCTTGCACACCCCTCCCTCCTTCCCAGGCTCCCAACCTCCACCTGCAGTTCCTCCTCTGCTCTCTCTGCAATTGGAAATTTGCCACCAGCCACAAACTTTGCTTTTGCCTTATCCTGGGATCTCTTTCTAGAGAGGAAGAACTTTCTCCAGCAGAGATTTAGAGTGCAGCAGCCTTTGAGGCTCAGGGTGTTTCTCCTGCAGCTCCTTGTAGGTCTCCTCTTCCCGTGCTGGGTCTCCTGTGCCACAGAACTCTGCCAGCTGCAGCTTTGCAAACATCAGCTCAAGGTCTGGATGTTCCTGAACAATTTGCTCGAGGTCCTTGGGGGCTGCATCCAATGCATTCTTCTTGTCTTCCCCCTTTGCATGGAGCCAGTGGATCTGCTGGCCCCTGGCCAGGGCCTGGCAGAGCAGGTGGAACCTGGGTCCTGCTGCAGGAGCTGGGGGAGCTCCAGGACTCGCTCTGGCCGCTGGGGCAGCCACAACACAAGCCGTTCCCAGCCAGGAGCCGAGGGCTCCGTGTGGCTCTGCAGGACCTTGTCCCTGGGGCTCGTCTGGATCAGCGTGGGCAGCTGGGCTGTACTTGGCTTCCTTTGTGTCCCTGCTTCCCCTGGGACAGCAGCTGCCCAGCGCCGAGGGGACAGCAATGGCACCGGGGCAGTTTGGGGTGAGGTTCAGTGTCTGTGCCTGGCATGAATCCCAAATCCTTCCCGAAGGAGCAGAGAGTGCTGACAGAGCACAGGGTGCTCTGCTGAGCAGGGGATGGCCCCAGGGTGGACAGCTCCGGACTGGTGCTGCCAGTGCCGCGCGGGGCGGGGCCGCTTTGGGGACCCCCCAGGGCAGAGCGCTTTGGGCTGCTTTGGGGCTCTGGGCACCTGCAAAACCGGCGCTGGGCACGGCAAGAGCGTGTGGGGGCAGCTGGGGCCCTACTGGTGGCACTGGTGGCGCTGGGAGTCCTCCCGGCTGTGGGCACGGAGCTCTGGGGTGAGTGGGAAGGGAGGGAGAGAGGTGGTGGGAAAAACGAAAAGAGCGGGGTAAATGTGGGTAGAACCCCTCAAACCACCCCACTGTCCCGCTTCCATCCCCGCTCCTCCCACGGGCTGTGGGGGCTTCGGAGAATGGGGGAGGAGCAGGAGGGGGGAGGGAAGAGAGGGAAGAGAGGGAGGGAGGAGGAGCGGGAGAAGGGATTGGGGGAAGGAGGAGAAGGAGGTGGGATTAGGGCGGAGAAGGAGGAGGAGAGACAGAGGGGGAGGAGCGGGAGGAAGTGGAGGGAAAAAGGACAAAGGAGGATCGGGCCGGAGCCACGCGGTCTGGGATTCCCTGAATTCACAGCCCCCCTGGACCATCGCCGCCCCCATCCCGCAGGTGAGCGGGGAGGGGGAGCTCGCCCCAAATATCTGTAGGGGATCCCTGGGTTTGGGGTTTTTTGTGGGGATGTTTGGAGTTTTCGGGACTCCAAAGCCGAGCCGCAAATGCCCCTGGGGGGGACATGGGGGGTTCCCCGGGAGGTGTTTTTGGGGGTCCCGGTGGCGGTGCCGGCAGAGCCCCGATGGGGGGCGGGGGGATGCGGGTCTCCCCGCGGTGGGGGTTGGGCTCTGCCCGGGCCCTCCAAGCTCTGCCCGGGGCCACGTGGTGACCGTGCCGGGCCGGGGCGGGATTGGGGACACACCGGTTTTGGGGACCTGCGGGAGCTGCGGCTTCTCTTCAGAACCCCAGGGAGAGGAGACCCCCAGAAGCCCGGAGAGGGGAGTCTGCGAGGGGAAATGCCTGGGATTGCTGGGACACCCGGCAGGGGAATCTGGGGGCTGGAGGGGCGGGATGGCCGGGAAAGGGGTTCAGAACTCCTGGGTCCTGCAAGTGGCTGCTCCCAGGATGAGCCCAGTTGCCCCCCTGGCCCCCAGTGGTTCCAGTTTCCTCCTCACTCCAAGTATGAGCCCAGTAACCCCCAGTCATTCCCTATTATGATGCAGTTTGCCCCTAGCATGGTCCTAGGGGCCATGTTGGGGCCATACTAGTTGCTCCCAGTTCCTCCCTCTTTTGCCCAGTGTGTCCCCAGTTCTCCCAGTTGCTGCTAGCATAGTCACAGTCACTCCCAGTACTATCCCAGGATGAGTCCAGTATGATGCCAGTCTCTCCCAGCAGGACCCCAGTCACTCCCACTTGCCCCCAGTTACCCCCTGTATGGTCACAGTTCCCCCGCAGCACATTCCCAGTTAGTCCCAGTATGGTTCCAGCCACCACCTGCATGGTCTCAGGCACTCCCAGTACATCCCAGTTGCCCTGAACATTCTCATAGTCATTCCCAGGCACTCCCAGTTACCTCAGCATGGTTCAGTTGCCCCCAGGGTTATCCCAGTCACTGCCAGTACATCCCAGTTGTCAGCAGCATGCACCTTGCCATTCCCAGTTGCTCCCAGTGTATCCCCAGTTGGCTCCCAGCCTGGGCCCAGTAGCTCTCAGTAAACCCCAGTCAGGGTGTATTGACACCCACTATAATCCCAGTATGATCCCAGTCCCTCCCAGTATGATGGCAGTGGCCCCCAGTGGGATCCCAGTTGCTCCCTGTCAATGCCATCATGACCTCAGTAGCCTCCAGTGTGATCTCTGTGTCTCCCTCTCTCTCCCAGTATATCCCAGTTGCCCCCAGCATGCTTGCAGCCATTCCCACTTCCTCGCAGTTACTTGCAGCATGATTCCAGTTGCCCACAGCCACTCCCAGTCAATCCCAGTAAGATTCCAGTCATCCTGAGTGTGATCCCAGTGTCCCCCAGCATGGGGCCAGCTGCTTCCACTCTGATTCCAGTATGATCCCAGTTGCCCTCAGCATAGTTCCAAGTGTTCTCAGTTTCTGCCAGTATGATCCCACTTGCCCCCAAGTGGCCCCTAGTATTGTCCAAGTCCCTCTCATCTGGTTCCCAGTAATGCCCAGTGTGGTTCCAGACATTCTCTCTTGCTCCCAGTTGCCCCCAGCATGGTCCCAACTGTTCCCAGTATGATTCCAGCCAGCCCAGTTTGGTTACAGACACTCCCAGTATATCACAGTGTCCCTCAGCATGCTCATAGTCACTCCCAGGCACTCCCAGCTGCCCCAGTAAGGTTCTAGTTCCCTCAGAATAATCTCATTCTTTCCCAGGTACTCCCAGTGACCTCCAGCATGGTTCAGGTTTCAGTCAGTTGCCCAAAGTGTGGTCCCAGTTGCTCCCAGTATGATCCCAGTGTCCCCAGCTGTGGTCTCATTCCCCCTCAGCCTAGTTCCAGTACCCTCCAGTTGATCCCAGTCGCTCTCATTGTGTCCCCAATTTCCTCCCAACATGGGCCCAGTAATCCCCAGTCAGGTTATGCAAATGCCCCTCGGGGGCACACTGGGGAGTCCCCAGGAGGTGTTTTTGGGGCGTCCCAGTGGTGGTGCTGGCAGAGCCCCAGTGGGGGGCAGGGGGATGTGGGTCTCCACCGTGGTGGGGTTGGGCTCTGCCTGGGGCCATGTGGGGACCACACAGGACCTAGTGGGGGATGGGGGACACTGGCTTTGGGGACCCCTGGGAGAGCCATGGGAGGGGAGAATGGAGAGGGGCAATGGCAGAGCTGGGGGACCCCTGGCAGCCTGGTGAGAGAAACAGGGGAGAGGGGATCCTTGGGACCCCCAAAACCCTTGACTTCCCTAAATGGGACCCCAGAGAGTGGAGAATCCCAGAACCCCAAAGTGGGGAACTTGGGGATGGGGAACTCGTGGGATTCCCAGGACCTCCAGCAGTCGGGGGAGGGTGAGGACACTGGAGAGGGGGGACTCCCAGTCCATACAGAACCGCAGCAGCCCAGAGAGAGGGAATCCCAGAACGCCAATGTGGAGAGACCAGAGAGGGGGAACTCCTGGGAGAGGCTTTTTTGGGGCTGAATCTTGGTGTTCTGGAGATTTTTATGGATACCAGATGTCCAGTGACTTCTAAAGATGGAATTGGACAGGGCGACGTTCAAACCCAACGTAGTCATCCCTTGTCCTCTAAACCAGGATTTCCCATTCCCAAACCTTGGCCATATGGAGGAGGGGGCTGTGAGGAAGAGGAAGATGCCCAGGGACAGCCAGGCAGGTGAGGAGGAAGTCACTGCCCCTTTCCTGCTCTCTTCTCCTCCATCTCCCAGCCCAGCATCGCCCCTGACTGCAGGGCAACCCTGCTGCTGACTCTGTCCTGGTAGGGATGGATTGGGGGATCTCCTTGCCCTTCCCTCTGGCATGGAGGCAAATCCCAAATCCTCTCCCTGTCCTTCCTTCCCTAGACAATGAGCTGAGGAGAGAGACCAGGGAGGACAAGTCCTTATGGCAGAACCTCATGCAAGAGGCCATTTTGAGCAGCTCCATGACCCAGGAATCCAACCACGAGGAAAAGCTCCAGAGATGCTGCACAAGGAGGGGCTGCAAACCCAGCCCAGGGTGCTCTGAAGAGCAAAGACCCACCCTGTGCCAGGAAGTTGGCAAGAGCTTCAGCCGGAGTTCTGAGCTTGAGATTCCTGAGAAGCTTCGTGAGACTGAGAAGCCCTACGAGTGTGGGGAATGTGGGAAGAACTTCAGAAAGATCTCCCACCTTATGGACCACCATCGGATCCACACAGGGGAGAAGCCCTATGAGTGTGTGGAATGTGGGAAGAGCTTCAGCCGGAGCTCCACCCTGATCCGTCACAAGAGGATCCACACCGGGGAGAAGCTCTATGAGTGTGGGGAATGTGGGAAGAGGTTTCAGACCAGCTCCCATCTCCTCAGTCATCAGCGGATTCACACAGAGGAGAGGCCCTTCCGCTGCCCTGACTGCAGGAAGGGCTTCAAGCACACCTCCACCCTCATCAGGCACCGGCGCATCCACACCGGGGAGAAGCCCTACAAGTGTGGTGAATGTGGGAAGAGCTTCACCTTCAGCACCAGCCTGATCTGCCACCAGAGGATCCACACCGGGGAGAGGCCCTACAAATGTCCCCAGTGTGGGAAGAGGTTTCAGACCAGCTCCAATCTCCTCCTGCACCAACGGATTCACACAGAGGAGAGGCCCTTCTGCTGCCCTGAATGCAAGAAGAGCTTCAAACAGAACTCCCACCTCGTCACCCACCAGATGATCCACACAGGGGAGAAGCCCTATGAGTGCTCCGAGTGTGGGAAGAGGTTTCATACCAGCTCAGATCTCCTCAAGCATCAGCGGATTCACACACAGGAGAGGCCATTCCACTGCCCTGACTGCAGGAAAGGCTTCAAGCAAAACTCCCACCTCATCACCCACCGGCGCATCCACACAGGGGAGAGACCCTATGAGTGTCCCGAGTGTGGAAAAGGCTTCACCCAGAGCTCTCACTTGGCCAAACACCAACGGAGCCACCAGTAAGGGAAGCTCTGCACAAGCCCCGACTGCAGGAAGAGCTTTGTCTTCTGCTCCAGCCTTATTACCTAAAGCCTCATGGTTTTACTACTCTTTGGGAGGGGTGTTTGGTGTTCGGGAGCTATTCTGGATGATTCAGTGCTTCTGGGTATTTGGTACAGTTTCTTCCACCATTTTTTTTAATGCCAGGAGGGTTCATCCAGTGCCTCAAAACCACCCAATTCCCCTGTAAAGTACTCAATCTTACCCCAAAATGGCTCAATCCGTGCCTCAAATGCCTCAATTCCACAGCCCCTCAGTGTGAGATGGCATTGGAAGAGATTGGGCAACGTGGGATGCAGTTCTGTTGGGGTGATTTGGGCATTAGGTGGGGCAGGATGGGTGGGATGGGAATTGGAGGGGTGGAATGGGGGAAATAGGGCTTGGAAAGAGGGTCTTGATGTCCAGGAGGGGTGAGATGTGTTGGGGTGGGGATTGGGACTGTGGAGCAGGGTCTGGAATGAGACAGCCAAAGGTTGGGGTTGGTGAAGGGAGGGGAACTTGTTCCTGAGTGGGTTTTTGGGTATTATATAACAGGATTATTTCTCATGAGCCTTGAGGCAATAAAGATAAAGGCAGTTCATCCTTTTGGTGTGGTGCTGTGTGTTGGAATTTAGGGCTTCATTTCTTGTTATTGTTGTTACTATTATTGATTTGTTATATTTATTAGTGTTATACTTCTAAATCCCACCCATTGTTAACAGTGGCTGGATGGCAGCTCACTGGGAAGATTCCCTTCCTTCTCACAGTGGGATTGAGCTGTAGTCACTTCCAAGTTGGCAGTGGCTTCTAAAGATGCAAAGTCCTGTTTCTGGTGGTTTTGGTGTGGTTTGGAGCCGGGGAAGGGTCACATCCCCTCCCAGAGGTGCTCTGAGCCTGCTCTGCACCACATCTGCACTTGTGGCACCTCCCAGCTGCCCTGCCCTGGGGACATGGCAGGACTCCCTCCTGCCAGGGCTGAGGCTTTGCATGGCCTCTCATGACCCCTCATGTCCAAAGCTCTGTGCTGGCACTGTCCTGAGCGCCAACATCACTGCAGCCCCACGGCCTTTGCTGTCCCCCCGTGTCCATTCCCTGTCCCCGAGTCCCGCCCGGCTCTGGCAGCAGCAGGAGCCGCAGCGCAGTGGGCGCCAGCCTGGCCCAGCCGGGGCTCCCAGCAGGAGCAGCAGCAGCATTGCCAGCCCTTCCCAGCTGCTCCTGCCTTGGCTTCCCCAGGGGTTTTCCCAGGGGAATTCTGGAGTACAGCAACAATCACCCACAAACTGGTCACTGGGGTTAGGCCTTGGCCTTTCTGCTTCCTCCAACCAACCTAGGCTTCTCTCAGCATTCCAGTTCCCTGCTCAGAGCCTTTGGCTCCCTGCAATCCTGGCCCCAAGAATCTGCTCTCACGAGTCCCTGGGGAGCCTTTGGTAGTCTCTGCCCTCAGGTGGGCCCAATGATGCTCCAAGGGACATGGAGTTTTGCTTCTGGCTCCTTGAGCAGCTTCTTCAACCTTCTCTCAGTCCCTGAGGGTCACAGACTCAGCTCCACCTTGGGGTTCGTTAAACTACAGAAAGCCCTCAGGAGCTCTTTGTCTGCCTTCCATTGTCTTCAAGTGTTCAGGGTTTGTACAGCTATTGGAGTGAGTTTTGTGTTCTTTTAAGGAGGAAGATTTCAAAGTGCAACCCATGACTTTTCTTTTACATCAAGGAAATATTTTTTTATTTTTCCATTCCGAGAAGACATGATAGAAGCATTCCCCAAGTGACTTTGATGCTGAATGTCTCCTTAGGAGGTCTTGGCATGTAGAAGAATGAGCCCCTTGAGGGCTGACCCTGTTGGGACAACCTGCTCCTCACCCCCAACCTCACCATGGCTGACATTGCCCACCTGGCACTGACATCCCTGTTCCCTGCATCACAAACTTGTTCCCTGAGCTCTGCAGCTGGCTGTCCCAGCCCATTGCTCCATGTCCCACCTGCTCTCCTCAGGGCTCTGCCTGCACACAGGCCCAGGAGAAGTTTTCCTGTTTGTGAGGAAAGAATGGAAAAGCCTGATCAGGTTTCCTAAACAACAAACCCCACTCAGGAACTACATGCTCAGTACAGGCTGCCTCTGATGATGTCACCTTTCTACAAGGGACAATGTGACCAGAAGTGATCTCTGTAAGCAGAATTCTCTGAGTCTTGAAGCAGAATTCCCTCTTCCTGTCCTGTCCCTTGATCTCTGTTGCAGATGGAAGTTGATGGTGCCATTCTCACCTTTAACCCCTCTTTTGAATACAAACAGATGTGTCCAGCTGTGTTAAGCAGGTGTTGCTCAATGTTTATGCAAAGCTTTTGTGTTCCCAATGGAATCACAGAGATTATTGTGACACTTTGGGGCCACATGGAACCATGGAGACCAAAGTGACACTGCAGGGCCTCCTGGATGAAGGGAGACCATTATGACTCTGTGGCACCTCATGGAACCAAGGGGTCATTGTGACACAGTAGGGCCTCATGGAACCCAGGAGTGAATTGTGACACTACAGAACCTCATGGAATGAAGGGGACACTGTGACACTGTGGGGCCTCGTTGGAACTCAGGAGGCCATTGGTGACAGAACAGGAGCTCATGGAACCTGTGGGGCATTGTGACACTGCAGGGCCTCGTGGAAGCAAGGAGACCATGGTGACACTGAAGAATTTCAGGGAACCCAATATCCGTTGGAACACAGCAGGGCATCATTGGAACCAAGGAAACATTGCTGACAGTATGGAAGCTCATGGAATCAATGGACATTGTGATAAAACAGAGTGTCATGGAACCAATTGTCCACTGGGACCTTGAGGATCCAAGGAGACCATGGTGACACTATGGTACCTAATGGAACCAATGGACCACTGCGACACTGCAGAACCAACACAGCTGCTGGACCTTGTCACCTGGCCCTGCACAGCTCTCACGGGAGGCATGGCAGAACAGCACCCTGGGAGCCTCGGGAATTGCCCTCTGGGATCCATGGTGAACATTGCAATGAGCTGGAATTCCAGTTTTCTGCAAGGAAAAGATGTTTCTGCCCCTGAAGGCAAAGCTCTTAAGAAGGAGCCAAAAGCCACGTGGAGCAAGATCTTGCAATGACAATTCACTGCCAGCCTTCATCACTACATCCATGGTTGTTTTAGCTCATGGATTGGGAACAAAAATCAGCTGAGGGTCTTTGGCTTGGAGCTGCCCTGGCTCCAGACCAGATCAGAGGTTTTCAGAATATCAGGTGAGGTCTCACCTGCAGGTTGGGCCCTCTGCTGGGTCAATCAGGGGCTGCTGGCACAGGGCAGTGAAGTAAAGGGAAATTGTTCCACCAGCGGTGAATTTTGGCAACAACTGTGAAACAGAGACCTGAGACAGCAATAGCAACAGGTGAAAGGTGTGTTAGAAACAGGGCAAGTTCTTCTCAAAATTCAGTGATTTAGTCTGTGGCCTTGCTAGAAGTGTGTCACCTACACTGTTTCCCTGAATTCAACACATCTTGACTACTAATGGATGCCTTTTTCTTGGAATGGACAACAGACCTTCATGTGTGCAAGACACAAAAGCAGATCAGAGGAAACATTTAAAAGTTTAAAAAATAAAGGACAGCCACTGACAATACTGCATAAGATTTTTTAACACGATAGTTTTTCTTTTATTTAATCTTTGGTCAGTATGTATGTTGCTTCTAACCACTTCTTTATGTCTTTTAAACCACAGGTATTTATCAGAGTTTCTTTTTAGCATTTATTATGTATTTTGAACACCATGTTCAACAGACTAGTGAAATTGAAAGTAGTTTTCTATCTCAAATGGACAGAAAAACTCGTTTCTTCATCCAAAAGAGACTGAACCCTGTGTGTTTGGCATCACACCTCACACAACAGGTCCCAGTATCTCCACAGGGGATTTTGGCTCTGGGGCAGCTGAGGTGATGTTGACACCCCTGAGCACAGCCATTCGGGCTGGTGTCCAAAGGTTTGGAACCTTGCAGATGTTCTTTAGCAGCAAAGTTTGTCTCTATTCCATCTGTCTTTATTCCCTCTGTCTTTATTTTGAAAGGAACAAGAGGGAGATGTCTTTACACACAAACTGCAGGGCCTGCTGACAGATGAGGCCAGACACTTACAGGGGAAGGAAGCAGTGGGAGGAGCCATATATTCCAGAGGATTTCCATGAATTGACAAAGAGTGTTACTCACCCACGGCCGTGCTAAATCCTTGGACTTAGAGAAAAAAACAGAGACCCAAAGAAAAAGCAGGGGAGAGAATGCACATTAGAAGGAAGTCTATATTAGGCAACTCGGGGAGTCTGTACTTCTTAAATACCTCAGCCAATGGGGAAAGAGAGAGGGAAATACAGCTGGGTGAAAAAGGAGGTTGTGTCCTCTAGCAATTTGAGAGACCCCATGGGTCTTTATTCAAATAAAGGTATAGGACTCCTCAGTCTCCTTTTTGAACATAATCCTCTGGTGTTAGTGGATTAATATTCTCTGACAGTGAGGTTATGGAATTTGATGGAACCAAAGCTCCAGTGTGACTCAGTGTGTCCTCATGGATCAGAGGAGACCATTGTGAAGCTGTGGAATCTTATGGAGCTAAGGCTCTGCTGTGACAAAGCAGGGCCTCATGGAACACAGGAGACCATAGTTCAGTCATGGTAACTCAGGACAGCAAGGCTCCAGTGTGTCACAGCAGGGCCTCACGGAACCCTGGAGAGCATTGTGAGGCTATGGAACAATATGGCACCAGGGTTCCACTGTGACCTGATGGAACCTCATGGAAGCAAGGGACCATTGTGGCCCTGCAGAATCACCATGGGCTGCAGGTGGATTTTCTGCTGTGTCCCGGCATGCAGGTGGACAATAAGGCCTGAGGCAGCCTGCCAAGTGTCCAGCTGTGCCATGGGTGTGGGGGAAATTTGGGGGGACCCCCTGGATCCCTGGCACCACTTCTTCTCCCAGCTGGATATAGAGCTGCTGGGACATTGGGAGAGGTCCTGCTGTTTTCCCCCTTCTCCCTCCCCCACCCGTGCACAGGATTCAGGGCACTTGGAAGCCATGCTGGGGGTGAAGTTGGGCTGGCTTTGGGAGGGGGCTGGGACAATTTCGGCTGGGCTTTTTGGGGTGTCCCGCTGTACCCCCCTAATCTTGCTTCTCCTCTGGGACCCTAAATATCACCCTCGCCAGTCCCTCCTGTGCTCCCAAAGCCCCAAGGGACACTCCCGATTGTTGTCATCCCGTGTCCCCCCAGCTCTGCAGCTGCCAAAGAGGGTGGGCCCAGAGGGGCAGCAGCCAATCCCGAGGTGGCAGGGAGGGGTGGGGCAGGAGGAGGCAGTGCTGCACTAACAGCCCGAGAGCAGGGTGGGCTCGGCGTGGGGCCAGAGACGGTTGGGGGGCCAAGGGGGGGCGGCTGAGCCAAAGCACTAATGGCTCTGATGTCAACTGCACACCTGAGGAGACGTGACAGCGTGGGTTGTGACATCACAGGGTGGATGTGTGACATCATAGAATGGTTTCTGACATCACAGGGAAGGTTTTTTGACATACCAGAGTGGGCTGCGACATCATAGAGTGGGGCTGTCTGAGGTCGCTGGGGAGGTCACTCTGCCCTGGCCCCACCTCACAGCTCCCCCACAGAAGTCCAACGCTGCTCATGCACAGCAGGGTCCCCTGAGTCTGACACGAGGACAGTGGGGACAGGGCCCTGGGGGGTGGGACAGGGGGACAGGGACCCTTTAGCAGCATCCCCGTGTCCCCCAGGGCTCCTTTACCCTCTTATGAATGAGTGCTTGAGAGCACTTAAAAAATCCCCAGCAAGGGATCAGCAAAAACCAGATTTAATATTAAGCGACAGCACAACAAAGTTCCTCAGCAGGAGTCACTCTGCTCCAGGCTGGACAGTTCAGGCACACCAAGGGAAAAAAGCAACAAAAAAATCAAACAAAATCCAGGCAATCAAACCAGAAATGTACTGAGAACTGTCTCTGTTTGTGTGTTTAGGTGTGTGTGACTAAAGGACAGTGACAACAAGGATAAAAGGAATACGGCCTAAAATCTTAACATCTCTCAAACTTAGCAATACTTAACTTATACCTATGACTTAACAATTCAGAAAAAACCAGCACTTAACAATACTTAAACTCACTTATAACCTATAGATTAACAATTTACAGAGGAATAGTAGTTAACTTAGCTCCTAACTTATATTAAACCTAGAATTATGGTAAGGCACCTGACACAACACTGACTCAGAGAACTCTAATCCATCCAACTTCAAGTTATCCAGGTTTTGAGAAGAGAAAGTCAGGAAAAGAGACACAGAGAGAGAGATGGAGATATTCACGGTCACAGCCTTGGATCCAGCTCCATCTCAGCTGCTGTGAGCTCCGGGGTCATGGGACGTGTCAGTGTCACACCTGTGTCACAGGCTTTACCTGCTCTGCTCCCTCTCACAGGTGGGGTTTTTTGGGTGCCAGGGGCTTAGCAGCCTCTTTGGGGCTGGACCAGAGGCTGCAGTGGCTGGGGTGGAGCAGTGACCACCCCACCTACACAGAACTTGCCCTGCAACCCCAAACACACACTCCAGATGTTTGAGGCCATCCAGCATTTCTCTGCTCTCCAGCACCAAGGCAATGGGCTCTGGCTACAGCTCTGACCTTGTGCCCATGGCAACCACTCCGGAATAGGGGTCTGCTTGGAACTGTACCCAGGAAGCTCCCCAGGAACTAGGGAGTACCCCAAAACTGCTTCCAAAATGTGGGATTCCCCAAAATCCCTTCAGGAGCATGGAATGCCACAAATCCCCCTCAGAAGCTGGTTCCTCCTCCCTTCATCACCCCCAACCTTCAGCTGTCTCATTCCAGACCCTGTCCCACCCTCCCAATCCCCACAAAAACCCATCCCACCCCTTCTGGACATCAAGACCCCCATTCCCAAGCCCCATTTCCCTCATTCCACCCCTTCCAAACCCCTTCCCACCCAGTCTGCCCCACCCAATGTTCATCTCACCTCTCCTGATTTGCATCCCACTTTGCCCAATCCCCTTCTAAGTCTATTCCACCCTGAGGGGCTGTGGAATCGAGTAATTTTGGGCTGGGATTGAGTGATTTTGAGTGGCATTGAGTGGTTTTGAGGTGACAGATCGATCCCTCTCATCTTTTGGAGGGCAAAGCAATGGAGAAAGCTACACCAAATATGCCCAAATCCTCCCAAATATCACCCTGAATCCCAGAATCCCCACAAACACTAGTAAGAAGTGAGGCATTAGATGTCTTTAATCAATTTGTTGATTTTCACCACAGTTTTGTGTGTTTTAAGGGATGAAGATCAACCAAACAAAAATTAGGGCCAAAATAACAGGACCACCATTCAGGTATATTCCCAATATGGATCCCCAGGTCTGTTCCTAATGTTGCTCCTCCAGTGGGAATGGAAGTTGGATGAGAGGATAAAGCTCTTCCTGCAGTTGGGACACTTGCAAGGTCTCCCTTACTGGTGGCTCCATTGGTCGGGTCAGGTAAGATCTGTCTGAGAAGCTCTTCCCACACTGGGGGCACTCATATGGTCTCTCCCCAGTGTGGATGCGCCAGTGGGTGACAAGGTTGAAGTTGTGTCTGAAGCCCTTCCCACAGTCAGGGCAGCGGAAGGGCCTCTCCTCAGTGTGAATCCGCTGATGTACGAGGAGATTGGAGCTGGTCTGAAACCTCTTTCCACACTCAGGACATTCATAGGGCCTCTCCCCAGTGTGGATCATCTGGTGGCGGATCAGGTGGGAGTGCTTTCTGAAGCTCTTCCCACATTCCCCACACTTGTAGGGCTGTTCCCCAGTGTGGATCATCTCATGGCGGATGAGGTCAGAGCTTTGGCTGAAGCTCTTCCCACATTCCCCACACTCATAGGGCCGTTCCCCAGTGTGGATCTGCTGGTGGATGATCAGGTGGGATCTCCACCTGAAGCTCTTCCCACACTCCCCACACCTGAAGGGCTTCTCCCAATCATGAACTTGCTCATGGACCACAAGCTCTGAGCTCTGCCTGAAGCACCCACCAGTTTCCTGACACAGGGTGGATCTTTCTTCCTCAGAACACCTTGGGCGGGGTTTGCATCCCCTCCTCATACTGGATATCCAGCGCCTTTCCTCCTCATTGGACTCCTGTTCCATGGAGCTGTTGAAACCAGCCTCTTCCACAAGGTTCTGCTGTGAGGATTTGTCCTCCATGATCTCCGTCCTCAGCTCCTTGCCTGGGGTAGGAAGGGCGAGGAGAGGATAGAATTTGGCTATGTGGCAGAGGGAAGGAGAAGGAGATTCCCCCAGTGCACCCCTGGAAGGATGGCATTGGCAGCAGGTGTGTCTTGAAGCCATGGGAGATTGTGGGCTGAGAGATGGAGGAGAAGAGAGGGGGAGAGGGGCAGTGACTTCTTCCTCACCTGTCTGACTGTTCCGGGATATCTTTGTCTTCCTCGCAGCCTTCTCCTCCATCTGGTCAAGATTTGGGAATAAGAAATCCTGGTTTGGAGGAAACAAGGTGTGAGTTGATTGGGTTGGGGGTTCCTCCTGTCCTAGTCCATCTCTAGAAGTCACCCGGTCTATCACGACTGCAAAAACCTCAAAAACAGCCTGCTAGTTTAAACTGGCAGAAGAAATATATCCCACTGAACTGCCCCAAAAAAGATTAAGGTGGGAGATACAATTCACCAAAGAGATTACAAGAAATACAGTGACACAGCTTTAACTCACAAAGGCACCCTGGGACAAGAACGGGATGGTGTTCCTTAGTTCCTGTGCTGAGCGCCACATGTCCCCATTGGATGCAAAGACAAAGCAAAAGGAAACCAAACCTGTTGGTCTGAGTGGTGGTCACAGTCCTTCTGAAGTGGTGGTTGTAGTCTTGTCTAAAGCAGTGGCCGCAGTCCTTTTGGAGTTTTGCTCCTCCTCTGGATCTGTTGAGTGTTGCCAGATGTCCCCAGGCTCAAAGGTTTTTTATATGGTCAGGTTCAGGTGGGAATGCTCAGTACCTCCCCCTGGGCAGGGAGCTTCACAATGGAAAGATGTCATCCTGTGAGTCATGGGATATTTGGGGAGTCTTTGATGGTCTCAGTCATTGCAGCTGCCCATTGTGCTGGTGCCATTGAGTCCACGATGGCCCATTAGCAGAAATGACCCCTCAGGGTAGGTGGGACTGTGCTGGTGCTTCCCTGGAGGGAGTCATCTCAGCTGAGTCGTTGGTGTGAAGAAACAGAAACACTGCTTTGCCTCACAGGGTTTGCCTCTTCTTCCTTATCTCATTTAACACCCAGCTCGTAGCCTGAGGGATCAGGGGTGCACTGGGCAGCTCCTGCAAACGACCTGTCATCAACAGCTCTTCAGAAATGACCTAATGGGAGCAGAATGCCTACTTTGGTCACACCCACAGAGTGCTAAACTGGTGCCCTGCTCCTATAACCAGGACAGACTGGCAGTGAAATGTAATTGCAAGGTTTTGTTCCACTTGACTTTCAGCCAAATAACCCATGGGTAGAGTTCCTTCCAGCTGCAATCATCCCTTGAATCCCTCAGGGACTTGCTTCCCTTTCCTTCTTCCTTCTGCTTCAAGCTGGGAATGTGCTGGAAAATGTTCAGCAAAGCAAACTTTGCTGCATGCTCTGGGAGCCCAAAGAGCTGCTGGACCTTGTCACCTGGCCCTGCACAGCTCCCTTGGGATGCATGGCAGAGCCAGGACTCTGGGAGCCTCGGGAATTGTCCTCTGGGATCCATGGATTTACAGGGGTAGAAGTTACTAATTTAGGGGGGCCAGAAGCTGAATAATAATCTTCTGGAACTTACTTAGGAGGCCTGAGTTTGGATAATGATTTACTAAGAACTGCTTGCTGGAAACAATATATCAGTTGCTTAATGATTTTTGCCTACCCAGTAAAAGGGAGGATATAGAAAGGAATGCCAAATAATTGATAAAAATTACTGAGTTTGACTGAACATCCTGCTCTCAGACCCCAGAACTGGCTCAAGTGAGTTCTAAGGTTTGGACTTGGACCAAGAACCAAGGGGGCATCCACAAGGAACCAAGGTGAAGAGTTCATCCTGAGGAAGACTACTAACTTTATCCCTCATTTATTTTCGGGACCCTTGCCCACAATTAATCTGTGACACTGCGCTTGCGCAAGCATATTTAAATGAACTTTGAACTCATTATAATACAAAGCTGGGATAGGTAATGAATATGTATAGGAGCATTGGGTAACTTTATGCATATGTAACCTGTAACCTAATATAAACCAAGTGAAGAGCTGCTGACGGTGTACATGCCTTTGGAGGAGCTGCTGCCCATGCACCCCAGCTGGAATAAAAGCATACCTACTTCATAACTTTCTGAGTTGTGGAGTCTATCGGTGCTTCACCATGGCAGACACTGCAATGGGCTGGGATTCCAGTTTCCAGCAAGGAAAAGATGTTCCTGCCGTTGAAGGCAGAGCTCTTGTGAGACTGAAAGCCAAGTGGAGCAGGATAGTGCAATGAAATTTTACTGCCTGCCTATCTTGGCAATGACTCAGCTGTGATAACTCCCTTTGAGGAAGCACCAGCTCATTCCCACCCAGCCTGAGGGGTCATCTCTGCTAATGGGCCATTGTGAACTCATGGAGACAAGGGGTCATTGTGACACAGTGGGGCCTCATGGAACCCAGGAGTCCATTGTGACACTACGGAACCTCATGGAATGAAGGGGACACTGTGACACAGTGGGGCCTCATTGGAACTCAGGAGACCATCGGTGACAGAACAGGAGCTCATGGAACCTGTGGGGCATTGTGACACTGCAGGGCCTCGTGGAAGCAAGGAGACAGTTGTGACACTGAAGAACTTCACAGAACCAAATATCCACTGGGACACGGGAGGGCATCATGGGAACCAATGAACCATTTTTGGCAGTACAGAAGGTCATTGGATCAAGGACACATGGTGATAAAATGTGATCTTAAATGTCCGTTGTGACCCTGAGGATCCAAGGAGACCATGGTGACACTACAGAACCTCATGGAACCATTATTCCATTGTGACACTGCAGGGCCTCAGGGAGCCAAGGAGATCATTGTGACACTGGGGAACCTCATGGATCCAAGCGGCCATTGTGACACTGGGGAACCAAGGAGTCCATTGTTGACAGGATGGAAACTCATGGAACCAATGGACCATTGTGACATTGCAGAACCAACACAGCTGCTGGACCTTGTCACCTGGCCCTGCACAGCTCCCTTCAGAAGCATGGCAGGACCAGCACCCTGGGAGCCCCAGGAATTCTGCTCTGGGATCAATGGCACACATGCTGCAAGGGTCTGGAATTCCAGTTTGCAGCAAGGAAAAGATGTTTCTGCCCTTGAAGGCAAAGTTCCTCAGAAGGAGGAGCCAAAAGCCAAGTGGAGTAAAATCTTACAATGACACTTCACTGCCAGCTTTCATCACTACATTGCATGGTTGTTTTAGCTCATGGACTGGGAACAAAACCAGCAGATGGTCTTTGGTTGGCAGCTGCCCTGGCTAAAGAGAGACACTGTGAGAGAAACAGAGCAGGCCAAGAGAGGCAGAAGAGAAAAGAGTGTGAAGCACGGAATAGACTCCACAACTCAGATAGTTATGAAGTAGGTATGTGTTTATTCCAGCTGGGGTGCATGGGGGATAGCCCCTCCAAAAGCATGCACACCATCAGCAGCACTTCACTAGGTTTATATGAGGTTACAGGTTACATATGCATAAAGTTAGACATAGCCCCTATACATATTTATTACCTATCCCCGCTTCATATTATAATGAGATCAAAGTTCATGTAAATATGCTCGTGCAAGCAAAGTGTCTCAGATTAATTGTGGACAGGGGTCCCAAATAATTAATGATGGGAAAATCAATAGCCTTCCTCATGATGAAACGTTCACCCTGTTCCCTTGCGCATGCTTCCTTGGTTCTTGGTCCAAGTCCAAGCCTGAGAACCAACTTGTACTGGTCCTGGGGTCCAAGGGCGGGATGCTTGGTCACACTTAGTGTTTTTTCTCAATTATTTGGCTCTCTTCTCTCTATCCTCCCCGATACTAGGTAGGCACAAAATCATTAGGTGAATAATAAATGGTTTTCAGCAAGCAAATCTTAGTAAATCATTATCCAACCTTTGGCCCTCTAAATCTGTTCAAAAGTTATTATTATTATTATTATTATTATTATTATTATTATTACTATCCAGCTTCTAGTTCTTTTAAATTAATAATTTCTCTTTTACCCTAAATCATATGGGAGTGTTGAGGGTCCTTTCTGCACCTTGTGACTCAACAAGACCTTCTGTGAGAAATTTTGGGGTGGACCATGACCCCCATTCCTGTCTCCCTGAGCCACTGGGAGGGAGGAGGGAGAGAATCAGGAATAAAGTGAGACCTAGGAGGGAGGCAGGGATTGGGAAAAGGTGGGTTAGGATTTGTTTTACTTCTCATTTTTCCTGCTCTGATTCTGACAGGGGATTAATCCAATTAATATCCCCCAGTCGACTCCCCTTTGCCCAGAATCCATACAGGATCTCTTCCTGCCCTTATCCCAGCTCAGGAGCCTTTCCTTGTATTTTTTCCCCACCCAGGTGTGGAGGGGAGAGGGATGTAACAGATTTGGGGGACACCAGGAATCCAGACAGGATCATCACACCACACACAGTCACGGAATCAGCCAGAGGAGCCCATTTACCCCTGAATGGAATCCAGAATAGGAGAATTTGGGGTCAGGGAGAAAGTCAGATCCATCAGGACACCATGGTCTCAGGGACACCCAGAGATGAAACAGCCATAAGCCTGAAATCTGGCTCCATGGAATGCCTGGAATCCTCCAGGATGATCCGGTTCCTTGTCTCTCCTGATGGTCTGGATGAGGGGATTCAGGGCTACCTCAGTACATTCATAGATGAGCTGTGGTGAGGACCATGCGGGGAGCAGGTGGTCACCCTACAGCCCATGGAGTCTACAGGGGTGCAGAGATCCACCCACAGCCCATGCTAGAGGAGCTGGTGGATGCCTAGAGGAAGCTGTGGGAGTCTCATATAAAGAGTTAAAGCTGTAAAGGCTTTGCAAGGGAGAGAAAGGCCTTGGTCCTGGGGTGGAAGCAGCCTGGCCTCAGCTCGGGAGAGTCTGCCCCTTATGGACCAGAGGACTCACGTTGCAGAAGAAATTTTGGTGGGATGTTGCTCATGAGATTGGACCCATGCCAATGAAGTTCCCAGAGGACCGTCTCTCGTGGGGGAGACCCCTTGGCTGAGTAGAAGACTCGTCTCCCCGACAGACTGACCAGAGAACAAACCCCTTACCCTGCCCCTGCCTGTGCTGTTGGTTGGAAAGAGGGAAGGGGTGAGAGCAGAGAAACTGTCTTAAGAGAGAGAGAATGAGCAGACATAAACAGTATTTTTAGAAGAAGAATTGTGGTGATGAATAGGTTTATGGATTTGCTCTATGGACTAAGAAAATACCCCAAACCCTGCCCCCTACCCGAGCTGTTGGTTGGTAGGAGGGAGGGGAGTGAATAGAAAATGGGCTCTTAAGAGGGTTCTTATTTTTACCTCTCATTTTTCCTCTGACTCAGTTAGGTAATTAACTCACTTTGCAACTTTAAGTTTGAAGCCTGCTTGCCCTTTTTTCCATGCGTCCCCTTGTAAATGTCCCATCTCATTTAACTCATGAATTTGGTGTGTGTTTAACAGTTGTTTTTCCTTTCCCCTCTCCTGCGGCAAGAGAGAGCAGGGGTGCCTGGCATTTAGTCAGGGTCGAACCCCAACATGTGATCTCTTGGCTCTTTGGCAGCCTGGAGATGGCTGGAACACGCCCAGGGGGCAGCTGTGACTGTCAGTGACTTCCCAGCCCTTTAGGAGGATGGAGAGTGCAGGGATGTCACCATGGAGCCCCTGTGAGTGCCTGTGACCTGCCAGCTCCTTAGCAGCATGGAAACACGTGGCATGTCACCCCTGAGACCCTGTTGTAGACTGCAATCTCCGTGCAGGTGGCTTGGCAAATGGGAGACTCCTGGGATGTCCCTATGGAGTCGCTGGGATTGTGTGTGTGCTGTCAGTGTTCCTTCAGAGAAGAGTTCAGGGGCAACAAAATTATCAATAAACTTACTGAAGAACACATTCCATACTAAACAGCCAAACAAATCAATGATAAAAGATTTTCAGCCCAGGGGACTGGCTGTGGGTGTGGGAAAGCACCTGGGATGAGTTATCAGTCAGGGGCAGACAAGGAACAGCTGGGACACAGGGAGCTGCCTGAAGAAGGGGTAACTGTGGGCCAATTATCAGAGGAGTGATATAATGCCAGAGGGCCATGAGCAGAGGGCTCTCAGGGAGTGGCTCTTAGCAGGGAGACTTCACACCTTTCTGCAGGCATTCAGGAACTTGGTTGACAAACAGGACAGACTGGCAAAATACTCTTGGATTCCCCAGCCAACAGTATTGTTCAGAGGGTGAAACAAGCCTAAGGTAAGAGCTTTGTAGCTTTTTACTCTAAACCTATGCCATGGGCTTGTGCTGAGTAAGATGGGCAAGTGGTCAGGGGGTCCTCTGCTGACTGAATCCTCCCTCCAACTTCATCTTGCCTAAAATTTTCTGGAGCTGTAAAATGGGGCAGTCGATATGTTTATTCCAGGGAATGACTGGCAGCCAGACCAGTCCTTTAGACTGGGTTGACCTGGTGTTCAGAAGCGTGGGGGTTGACCCCCCTGACTGATAAATTGCTGGACCTGATGTCCAGAAATTCACAATCTGCCCCTCCATGATTTGGTGGGAAATGAAACAGAGCTGGTGAGATTGGAATTTTATAACTTGGGATTGTTTTGTTTGACTAATGAGAATGTACATTTTACCTATGCTGTGGAAGGATTTGGCCAGGCTGCTGGAGGTACACGAAGATCTTCCACCTAAACCCAACATGGGAAGGAACAGCTGCCGCCAGAGCACCAGAGAGAACAGTGGCAGAAGAAACAGTGACGAACCAAAGGGTGGCACACCGAGCACATCCCACCCTGGACCAGCAAACAGCACTGATTCAGCACGAGAGGACATCCAAATGGTGATGATTCCCAACAAAAATTCAACCTGTCCATGCTGTGGGACCCGGATGCGCCGTGCGTCGGGCTTGACTGAACACCTGAAAAGAGACCATGGGAAAAGCAGGGTTTGGTTTCAGTGTGCTAAGTGTGGTAAGCAAAACACTAACTTTCATAGTGTTGCTTGTCACTATCCCAAGTGCAAGGGATCTCCAGCTGGGGGATGGATCTGTCATGTCTGTGGTAGGAATTTTTTGACCAAGATTGGCCTTGGTCAACACAAGAGTCACATGCATCCTGTGACCATGAAGCAGGAAAGGATGGCTGCATCCCGCCCCAAAAAGAGCTCTGCCCGAGGAGCACACAAAAGAGTATGGACAAAAGAGGAGGAACAACTTTTGCTTGAACTGGAGCCACAGTTTGAAGGGAAGAGAAACATCAATAAATTAATTGCGGAACACATTCCTTCAAAAACACCTAAGCAAGTAAGTGAAAAAAGGAGACTGTTACGCAAGGGACCAGCAAGGGACCAGGAAAAAGAGGCAGAGATGACTTCTGACTCAGAAGATGATGAGGAGCAGCTGGGGAACATTGACCCCAGGAGGGGCAATTAATAGTAGATTGTGTGACAGGCAGCCTCATTCAGACTCATTATTTGGAAGTGTCACACATGTAAAGATTTTCCGATTCCAGTAATTAATTTCAGATGGATTTCCTTCTGTTCCACGGCAAACACAAAGTGCTATCCTTGTTAGACTTAGCCATCACTTTTGAAACCTTTTCATTTTAAAGAAAATTATTTTGGACTGATTTCCATATGGGTATATATCAATTTTCCAAATTTAGATTTAAGTCCATACGGTAATTACTAATGTGGCCATTTTTTTATATGTGTGTGTTAAAAAGGGTACCACTCTTTTCTTTCTGGCTTACTTGCCCTCTTGCATCTGAAAACATACAATTATTACAAGGTTCTGCTAGGATAACTGGGACTGATCCAGGAACAACCCTGTGGGTAACACTGTTCTGGGAATATAAAAATGGAAACCATTTAATTAGTTTCATTTTGGAATTTCTGTGTTTCTTTGCAGCTTTTAATGGATTAACTCTTTATTATATTGTCTAATATTGTTCTTTTGTGTTCCTCTTTGTCTGGAGTTAATTTTATTCAAATAAAAGGAGTCTCTGGCTGCAGATCTCACAGTTGCAAGGGTATTCAGCAGTTCTTTTTGCTTCTGTGG